>NW_028230448.1:2905333-3057500 GCF_043228905.1 Azolla caroliniana | reverse complement strand
TAGACCAAAGCAACTGCAGCTACCCCTTCAGGGACAACCTCAACCAGCGGAATCCAGGTGTTTATAAGTTTAATCATCTATGAGCACTCGAATAAATATAGCTATGGATTATGATGTCTAAATGCATATCAATATGTGAAGGTGACTTCAAGAATACATGCACCCATACCTGTTGCAACCCCAGCCCCAGCCCCAGCCCCAGCTTCAAATGCTCCTGTGCACGATTCAGCACCAACTACTGTGGCCACTCGTACATCGTGAGTCCTACCAATATTATTCTGTCTGTGACTAAAAATGCCAGAATGACCGAGTTTTTCCCCAATTGAAAGCTCCCGAGTAGTTTTCAAAAGAGAGAAAAACGTGGTTGAATTGATCATATAATTGTTTAAATTACACATATAATTGAGGAAAGGGGATGAATGGACCATTTAATTACACGAATAGCGCATATAATTGCTTGAGATGGAGATGATTAATGGCATTTGGGAAATAAAGGAAAACTTGGGGGCATTGCAGATTTACCCTTCGATTTATAGGAGTGCTCATAATCTTATTGCGAACATACGAAAGACACTTATCTGAAGTGTTGTGTAGCTGAAAAACTGTCAATTTCATTGTTGACTGCAGGGAAAGGAGTGCTTTTGAGGAGGCTGCCTCTAATCTTGTCGCAGGTAACATCCTTGAGCAAACTGTTGAACAAATTTTGGACATGGGCGGTGGAAGCTGGGATAGAGAAACAGTTGTACGAGCACTGCGTGCAGCTTATAACAATCCTGAGCGAGCTGTCGACTATCTATACAATGTATGCAAAAATTCAGATCAAAATCGATAGAGTGAAAATGAACAAAAATGTAACCATTTCAAATTTACCTTGTCCAGGGTATCCCAGCTACAGCTGAAGTGGTGGTTCCACCATTAGCAACTCATCATGCAACTTTGACAGGTAGTACACATGGAAATGGAGAAATTCCTTCCCAAATTCCGGATCAAGTACCTACTGGTGGACCCAACGCAGCACCACTGGACCTTTTTCCTCAAGTAAGAACCCCTCCAAGCTTGTATCAACTTATAGTTCAGTTCATATTCCAAAGGAAAACTCTCAAATTTTGATTCAGGGTATTCCGGGGTTTGGTGCAGCTGTGCCAGGTGCCCTGGATTTTCTGTCGACAAACCCTCAGGTATGATGAAGCATATAAGACTGAAGAGATTCCAATGTTGGAACTCGTTTGAAAAAGATGATACAAGTTAATTTGGTCCTTTTTCGGAAACTTCAATAACAAAAACTGGAGTCTAGTAATGGTTCCTTGGAAACAAAATTGGTATAAATGTAAAAGTGAACAACTAGGAACCAAAAGAAAGAGTTTGACATATTGAAGACACTAGCATGCACGTAGTTTGAGCCATCATTCTTCTAAATATTGCATTTACTAGTATGTTAAGAATATGTAGAAAGAAAGAAAGATATATAGATGTCTTTTAAGACAAAACAAGAGATTACATCTTAAGTGTTGTCTCGTCTTTGAGAACAACAAATCAAAATAAAAGTAAATAAGATAAAAAGAGACCAAAGAATCTTGTTCTCTGCACATGTAATATTCGCAAGCCAAATATCTTATGACTTTTGTCTTCGAAAGATCTCTAGCTAGGTCGATGGACTCTAAATCGAGGGAGCACTTGCTATAGCGGGAGATAATGGATTTTATGTATCGATGACAAGGGTGGTGAGATCGAGGTCCATGGGGTAGGGGCCTTTGTGCATGGCAAATTGCTATTGCCCAATCTATTGTAACCCCTTTGTTATGTCTTGATCGAGAGCCCATTTGTGTAGATCTTGATTGACTTGTAGCATTAGTAGGAGCGATGGGGCCAAAGAAAGTTTTGATTGTTCTTTGTGAATGAGCTTGTGTGGTTGTATTGTTGTCCACTTTTCCTTGTGTCTCTTGAGTTCTAGCAAGAAAAGTCCTAGGCATTGTTGGTCCTCATATTCCATTACCTTGCGTAGGGGGGCCAAAGCCTTGTTTAAAGAGGCAATGGTATCTCGCTTTTATTTTATAAAAGACACTACAATGGCAAACATAGTGCTCTTCGGATTCCACGCCTTGATGACATAGTTGGCAAATTCTTTATTCGTGCATATGTGGCTACCTCAATCTCTAACTGATGTGATGAAGTTTGCAGCTGCCCCATCACATTGTGCAGTGCATGTGATAGGTGTATGTCCATATAAGGTGGCTTGATGATGAATCTATCCTCTGATGTGTAAAAAGTTTGACTTGTCGTAGGCCATCTTCGTACCAAGTGATATTTTGGGGCTGATCCATGTTGTCTTGTTTTCCAAATTAATAATATCAGTTCGATCGCACTATTCTTTTCCACTTTGGTCATGTTTAGATGGGGACAATCCAAGCTATATTGGAATGGGGGTAGTGCATTTATGCTTATGTTATGTGACTCGAACCATTGACACAAATAATTGACTCTAGCGCCTCCTTTCGTTGCACTCCTTGTGGGGAGTGCTTTCTATCAGTTTTTGTTGGTAACTTTGGGAAGGTTTACCTTAGCGATAACCATTCTTGCAACATCGAACGACTTGTTGTTAAGAGTGGTCATGGAGTATGATCAAGAGCTGACACTAGACCAACTTGTTGTCCGTGGGGTAACTTGATTTACAAGGCTATTCCACAATCTTCACAAGTGGAGCATGGACGATTGTACACGGTACAAGACTATTGTCGAGGGCAACAAGTGAGGAACATGTTGTTGCCTCATGGGTCAAGCTCTTCTTGGTTCATCATTGTAGTTATAGACTCAGAAAATAGAGTCGAATTGTGGCTCAAAAGATTTGGCCATATGAGCCAAAAGGCCTTGAACATTCTACTCTCCTTGTAAGTTGATGACCTCGTAAGTTGGCTTACTTCCAAGTAAAATTATAGGACAACCATTAGTTTCCTTTTCCATAATTGTATTGTTCAATCTCTCACAGATGACCATATCATTTTTTGGCATCTAATTGAGAAATATTAGTGAGATGAGATGTGTGGGAAATGTTTTCTAATGCTTCAGCGTTGAGAATTAATATGCATAAATTTATCCTTATCTCATGTACAAAACATGATGTGTGAAGGATAAATTCCAATCAATTATGGTCTTTATGGTACCTTATCATCTTCCTTTGCTACCATGTTTGAAGAAAGCTCTTGAATTGGTGTCTCACTCAATGCAGATGTTGTTATGGAAGAGAAAAGGGAAAAAGTGCCATGTCATGGCTGGCGTGGGATCTTGTTTGTACTTAGAAGCGACTTGGTGGGGCGTATATTAAATTTATATGAGCATATGCTGGCTCTTCAATTTACCTTCATCCAATTTATGTTTGAGGGTGTACAACCTTGGACAAAAATGGTGGCATACTTTATAGAGAAGACTAGAATTAAGCTTTGAAATGTGACGGTTGAAGCTAATTGGTGGAATGTCATTAATTTTGAAAGGCATGTCAAATGTGTAGGGTTGTCGACATCTTGGCAAAGTAGGCTAGATTTTGTGCAATAGCAAGAAAGGGGAAGTGCCAATTCATTACAAATGGAGGTTTTGGCGATATCAAGGTTTTTGAGGTGGGAAGCTAAACTTCTTAACATTCAATTTAGTTGGATGGCTAGATTGTGTTTGGTAACAATTAAAGATATGCTACGTTGGTGTCACAAAGAAGATTAATGTCTCTTGAACAACAAAATCAACATTTCGTATTCCAAGAGGTTATATTATCATTTGGGATAAGTTGCAAGGATTATTATCATCATATGACCCAATTCTTGATTTAGATGGTGGATCTCAAGAACTTGATTGGACATTTGTTAGAAATAGGAGACAAATGATGCTTATGACAAGTTGATTAACAAATATAAGTGGCTGGAAGAATGGGTTATAAAGATATGGGGTTTTCATAAGCCCATTGCTTGGTGGTTTCATGTGATCATGGCAGGCAAGTGTTCTCGATTGATGCTATGAGCTAAGGTATTCATTTGGAGAGTTATGGTTGGAACTTTACCTTTGAGGGATGGAATGTGTTTCATTTAAATAAAAAAACATTGCAAGAGGATTGTGTTTCTTCTATTTGATGGAATTGGAACATAGTAGGCATCAATTTCTTTCATGCCTGATGATTAGAATGGTTTGGAAGTGTATCAATTTAGTGTGGATGTCTTTGACTAGAGTAAAACTATCTTCATTTAGTTGGGCTTTGCACAAATGGAGAATAGTGGAGTGATGCCTCATTTCAAAATTATTTTTGAGTTCTTGAGGGCCTATGATCCAATTAGAATATGCAGTATGCCTTCATTTCTAATTCACAAATTGGGGTGAGAAAATATGTTGTAAAATTAAAAGGATCTCTTTTGTGGCAATTAATAGTGTTCGAGAAGTCATGGAATCTCAACCATGTCACATGTCATCATTTTTGACATCTCAATTGGTGTGTAAGGTGGGATTTGAGTTCGTAGTAATATTTTGATCCCGAGAGTTTTATACTTTGTTGAAAATGAGTCATGGTGGCGTTTTTTTCTTTTGTAATGAAAGGCATTATATACGAAAAAAAAGAATTCGTGTAATATGTACGTGAGAAGCTCAAGTTGTAACAAAGAGTGGAGAAACTATTTTTGAGCTGTAAGAAGAGAAAGTACTAAGTAAAAAACTGACATAAAGAAAAACAAGGTGCACAAAATGTCCTTGCATAATACAAAAATGATCACTTCTGTTTCAAGATGAGTTCATATTAATGTCTTCAAGAGGCTATAATTACATGCTAGACCAAAAACTCAAGTTGCAGTGAGATTGTGAGGTAGAGGGTATGAGGCTTAGGGAGATAAAGACAGCGTTGTAGTGGGTCTCAAGCAAGTTGTTTTTTTTTTTCTATACTTGTAGATTCATTGACATAAATGGGTGTTGATTCTTGTTCAGTTACTCAACATTTTTGTTTTAATGTCAACAAAGTAGTGATGATCTCCTATCATTTGGAATGTGTTAGAATGTCAATTTTATGTGGCAAATTTTGAAATCTTGTGACTATGCATCAATGGTGGCGATGTTCTTTGTTTAATTTGGAGATGTCAAGATGACAGTGCAAAAGTTATGTCAAAAGGTTGCAAGCCAAAAATTCAATTCCGATTTATGTTTTGAGTTTTGACAACTCATGTGTCACCTAGTTTCATTCCAAAAGGATATTAGATACTACCAATGGGGGCGAAAAAGGATATTCTAAATGAGTTTATCATGCAATCATTTGTTGGGATAAAGGCCTCAAGGACTCTTTTTTTGTATATTTTGACCCTTCCATGTGAAAGCTCCCTTTGAGAGCTTTCTAGACACATATTCACTATATTTTTGGCCCCAATTTGGAGTGTTATAGGTATTTACATTATCGTTATAACTTTTGGTCATTGGCCATGTGTAAGCATGCCCAAACAACCTAAAAGCTACTTCTCAATAAGAATTGGTTCCAAATCTCTCATAATGAGATATGGACTTTTAGCAAATAGGGTTTCCTCTCCATTTTTCTGCACAAAATTCTCTATTTTCTCTCCTCACACAACAACCCACTCCGCTGGTGTTTTGGAGCATCTGACCACACCATCACATCTCTGTCATCTAGTATCAGAGCTAGAGAGTTTCATTGTTTAGAATTTCTTTCTTGCCAAGTGACTTTAACCTTTTTGGTGAATTTTTTTTAAACTATTGAGTGCAAACATGATTAGTACTGCCTCTACTCTCAAAAGCTTGTTTGAAATTAAGAGATTTGAAGATAGTTGTTTTGATTTATGGAAAGAGAATGTTAGGCATTCTCTTTTTTAAAGATTGTTAAAGGGAACTTCTTGAAGTCAGCTTGAAGATATGATACATGTAGCATGGATGAAACTAAATCCAAAGTCCATCACTTACATCAATATGGCTGTACCATATGAGATCTTAATGGATATGGCTGTCCATCACTTAGATCTTAATGGTATGGGAGAATCTGAAAGCTCCTTATGAAATTACCACTCCTGTAAATCAAGTGCATCTCATGCATAAGCTAGTGTGTATGCAACTTGATGTATCAAAAAGTGCAACTAAGCACTTATCTGCCTTTGCAAGACTCCGGATTACCTCCCTTTGATGTTAAACTTAAGACGATCATCTTGTTAATGACCTTACCTAATTCGTGGAAAACATTTGTTGTTTTACACTCAAATAACCCTAATCTAACGTTTGATGGCATAAGGGGTTTTATTTCGAATGAGGAAATCAAAAGGAAAGCTAGTGGAAAAGGAAGTGGTTCAGCCAATGTGGCTAGAGGAAGGACAAAAAAGAAAAAGAAAATGTAGAAAGGAACAAGAGCAAAAGCAAAGGCAAGGCTGAAGTGACTTATTATCAATGTGGTAGGAAAGGTCATAAGAAGCCTGATTGCAAATATTGCAAAGCTGAATTAGAAAGAAAGAAGAACATAGATGACAAGAAGAAAAAGGGCAATGAGAATGAAGTACATAACAACTTTAAGGACAAGGACAAAGAAAGAAAGAAAGAAAGAAATATTAACGTCTTTTAAGAGGCCAAAATGGCCTATAAGACCAAAGAAGAGATTACATCTTAAGTGTTGTCTCATCTTTGAGAACAAATCAAAATAAAATAAATATTACATAGTAAATAACATGAAAAGAAAAGAAATGAGGGAATCTGGTTTTTGGCACATGTGAGATCCTCAAGTTAGGTATATTGTAGCTTTTGTCTTCGAAAGATCTCTAGCACAGGTCGATCCAGAATGGAAATGTCTCCGAAGCGAGGGAAGCACCTACGATGGCGGGAGATAATGGCTTTTATCTGTCGATGACAAGGGAGTCGAGGTCGTGGTCCATGGGGCCGAGGCCTACGTGCATGGCAAATTGCCATTGCCCGATCAATTGTAACCCCTTTGTTATGTCTTGGTTTGAAGCCCATTTGTGTATCCTGGGGTTGACTTCTAGCATTAGGAGTGATGGGGCTAAAGAAAGTTGTGATTGTTCTTTGTGGATGAGCTTGTGTGGCTGTATTCTTCAAAAACTTTTCCCGATGTCTCTTGAGCTCTAGCAAGAAAAGTCCTAGGCATCGTTGGTCCTCATATTCCATTACCTTGCGTAGTGGGCCAAAGCCTTGTTTAAAGAGGCAATGATATCTCCCTTTGATTTCATAAAAGACACTACAATGACAAACATAGTGTTCTTCAGATTCCACTCCTTGATGACACAATTGGCAAATTCTCTCTTCTAGAGGTAGTCGTGTATATTTGCCTACCTCGATCTGTAGCTAATGTGATGAAGTTCGCAGCTGCCCTATCACACTACGCAGCGCATAGGATAGATGTATGTCCATATAAGGTGGCCCGATAACAAATCCATCCTCCGATGTATGTAAGAAGTGTGTCTTATAGTGGGCCATCTTTGTACCAAGTGGTATTTTGGGGCTGATCCATGTTATCTTGTTTTCCAAGTTAATAATATATGTTCGGATCACTCTATTCTTTTTCACTTTGGTCATATTTAGATGGGGACAGTCCAAGCTATATTGGAACGGGGGTAGTGCATTTATACTCATGCCATGTGACTCGAACCATTGTTGCATTTCAGCATACCAACAATGAGTGTCTCCATTTTCAGCTAGTTGTTTTGATGACATAAGTGCCAACCTTGGGTACCTTCGTTTAGGGAGCTCCCAAAGACGTTGGATAAATGTCATTGATCGGAATGCCTCGGTTATTATAGGTGCTGCTCCCATCTCTGCCCAGATTATATTGTGGGGCACCGATGCTTTGCTCCTTACCATGCGAGCAGTCATTGACACTAAAGGTCTCTCTAAATCTTTGCAATGATTTGCCTTGTTAAGACTCGGTCCCCATGTCTCTACTCCATAGAGAAGAGTTGGTGTGACAAGTGTATCAAATAACCATAGCTTAGTCCGTGGCTCTTGGAACTGCAAATGTGCACATTGTCTCTCGAGAGCACCAAGGGCTGCATATGCATGAGAAAGTCGGGCACAAGCGGCCTCATGTAAGGAGAACCTAGGTCCTGTAAATGTTACTCCTAGGTATGTGTAGGAGCGTGTGTATTCCACCTTTTCCTCTCCCAAGAAGAATTCTGGTTCTGATCTTGTTACCCATGCTTGGGTGGTGTTAAACACCATCACTTTAGTTTTATTCATGTTGATTGACAAACCTTTGTTCGTACAAAATAGTTTTAAGGTATTTAGATGTCTTTGTAGTCCCTCTGGAGAGTCAGAAATCAGCACAATATCATCAGCATATAGTAATATTTGTATAGCTATACTTGCTAGGTGTGCTCCAGAATCCCCAAATCTCTCTATGTACTGTGATACCTCATCTATATAGAGACCAAAGAGTGTGGGGGATAGTGGGCATCCTTGCTTCACGCCAATTGTGCTAGCCACCGCCTCTAACAAGCCCTTAGAAGACCGCACTTTTCCTGACACAAATTCATAGAGTGCATAGATTCCCCATTGCATATCTATAGGAACACTAAGGGCTTCTAACCGCTGCATAAGCTGAGCACGTGGCACAGTGTCAAAGGCTTTTCGGAAATCCACAAAGCAGCAATAAATCCTCTTATTGTGGGCTTTGCCCTCCTCAATAAGGGCCCGGAGGGTGAAAATGTGATCCAAAGTTGTGAACCCCTTCCGAAAGCCTGCCTGTCCAATTGAACGGCAGCCATTTTGCTTTGCCCATATACTCAATTCTGATTCTAGAATCGAGCCATATAGTTTAGCCAAGTAATGGCTAATCATGATTGTCCTATAGTTGCTTGGCACCAAAGAGAAGGCCAATGTGGCCTCTAGTTTCATCATTGAGGAGCCATTAGATGCAAAAGATATTCTTTGTGCTACTATAGCAACAGATCATGCTAAAGTTAATGGTGCTTCTATTTTATCCATGCACAGGACATGCTGATTACAAAGAACGATTTAATTGATGCCTTGCTTACTTTGAATGATGCTTTGTCACAAACATGGATTGTGGATTCAGGTACATCATTCCATGTTACTCCTATTAAGGAGTGTTTTACTACCTTTCATGCAAGCAACCATGGACATGTATATCTTGGAAATAACCATGCTTATTCTATTGAAGGTATTGGCACATTGCATCTCATAGTGGATGGTACTAATGACCTGGTTTTGCATGATGTAAGGCAAAGTATCAAGAAAAGCTTATTGTTTGTTGGACAAATGGATATGCATGGATAGAGTACCCTCTTCGAGAAAGGGTCATGGAAGCTTATCAAAGGCTCTAGGCTAATTGTTAAAGGTTCAAGGAAAGGGACTCTGTATCGCTTGCATGATAAAGTTTTGATGGGCGAGTTTATTGCTTTGGCTTAAATCCATTCACATATGGAATTATGGCATAAAAGGCTTGGCCACATAAGCCAAGAAGGCCTTGATAAACTATGTAATTTGGACAAGTTTGATGCTAAAGGCTGAAAACATGATTTTTTGTAAGAATGCCAATATGGTAAGCAGGTAAAGAAGTCCTACTACTTTGGTGTCTCTCCTAAGCCTAATATGCTTGATCTAGTTCATTATGATGTTTGCAGCATGCCCACCAAATCTATGGGGGTTGCTCTTTATTTTATTTCTTTTGTTGATGACTACTCTAGGAAGCTTTGGATATATTTGTTAAAATCTAAGGATGAAACCTTTGATGCATTTAAGAAATTTCCTGCATTTGTGACCATCCAAATAGGTAGAAAGCTGAAATTCTTACGCATAGATAATGGGGGGGGGAGTTCACTAGTGCTGGAACATAATAGATTTTGTGAACTTAGAATCTTGGTATTGAGAAGGAGCTAACAGTTCCATCCAGCCCTCTTCCAATGGTACGGCTGAAAGGTATAACAGAACTTTATGTGAGAGGGTGAGATGCATGCTGTCCACAGCTAATCTCCCTCATGGAGTTTGGGGAGAGGCCTTGAAAACTGCAGTTCATGTTTGCAATAGATCCCCTCATATGTCCTTAAAAGGTGGCATTCCGGAAGAGGTTTTGTTTGGCAAACCAGCTTCTAGAGTTTGACATATTGGTTTGTATTTTTGATGCATTTTAGAAATAGAAGCCATTGTAGGTTGTTGTGCAACATCATGTTTCATGGATAGGAGTTTGACATATTGGTTTATATTTTTGATGCATTTTAGAAATAGAAGACATTGTAGGTTGCTGTGCAACATCATGTTTCATGGATAGGAGTTTGACATATTGGTTTATATTTTTGATGCATTTTAGAAATAGAAGACATTGTAGGTTGTTGTGCAACATCATGTTTCATGCATAGGAAATTAATGTAGAAGATATTGTTGTATGTCGAATATTCCACTGAACCATTGTAAGTTGTCCAATATTCCATTGAGCCATTGTAGGTCATTGTCCAATATTCCACTGACGCAGAGATCTAGCTTAAAAATGGCATAATATTATGATGGATGACCTCTAGCTATTGGTGAACTGTGACATTCACATCATCCATCCAGTTTTAAACTACTCTAAACAGTGTTACTTGTCTAGTTATGTTTATGTTGGTATGTTCTCAAAACTGATAACATTTTAAGATGAAATCTCTAGTTTGGTCTTATAGCTTATTTTGGCTTTCTGGCCTGATATATATTTATATAGATAGATAGATAGATAGATAAATTTGTCTTTCTATTGTCTTTTCTCTATGACATCACCCTTCTTGTCCCATGTGACTGTAGCTTTATACTCATTGAAGACAAATTTACTTAAGCATAGATTTTCTCATGTATCTATATCTTTATGTTTTGCAGTTTCAAGCTCTTAGGAACATGGTTCAAGCACACCCGCAGATTTTACAGGTAACCTGTTTGTTATTTCTATCCTCAATAGGCTTGTTATGCTAATAAACTTTTTTTCAATGTTATGCAGCCCATGTTACAAGAACTAGGGAAACAAAATCCGCACCTGTTGCGATTAATCAATGATAATCAAGAAGAGTTTCTTCGCCTGATAAATCAGCCAGAGACTGGGGATACAGAGGAGTAAGTTATACGCATATGGCTTTTTTTAGAATTCAAATCAGTATGCTGTATTCTTATGATCTTTGTAGAATATGTCTGATAACACAGCCATAAGGAGAAGTTGCTCAGGGTATACTTAGAATCCTTTTGGAACATCCTGATACATTGACTTACGTAGATTGTTTGAGGCCACATATACTATACAGCATATGGATATTCTTTGAGTGTATATAAACAGTATATTATCCACAGAGACGTTTGCATTTTTTGTGGGCATTTTCTGCGTTTCCAAACACCAACATTGAGCTATTATTAAAAGTTGAAAAAAACTTTATTGCAGGGATATTGGTAGCCAGCTTGGTGAAGCAATGCCCCAATCAATTAATGTTACTCCTGAAGAGTTGGCAGCTATCGGACGGGTATTTGTTTAGTGTAACGAATGAATTTTCTCTAATTTATGTTGTGGTCTTGTAATGGCATTTTATCTGACATTTGTCATTTTTTAAATGTCATATGTAGCTTGAGGCCCTTGGTTTCAACCGATCTCGTGCAATAGAAGCTTTTCTGGCTTGTGATAGAAATGAACTTTTAGCAGCTAATTACTTGCTGGAAGATCAGGGTGAGAATGATGAATAATGAATCTATTCAGTACAGAAAAGCTAATGTTATTTCTGGTCATTGATTGCCAAATGTACTTTCTAAAAATTTGTGTCTCCAGGTTTGTGTGCTATGTTTATCAAGGTAAAAATCAGACTAGGGAACAATGTTTTGTAGAACAAAAAATATGAGATCAAGGGTGTGTATGCTGGGAGGCTGTATAATAATAGGAGAACCTCATTGATAGAAACAATACTCTTCCATCATCTGTTCTGTATTATGTTCCCAGTAACTTTAGGTACAAGATGAATGCCCACTAGTGGATAATTTCTTTGTAAACTAACCATTGCTTGCTTTGAAAATGATGGTCAGTGTCTGGGATTTTTTAATTTAATAATCAGGTGAGTTTGCTTTTGGGTGTAAGAAATAACAGGAAACATGATGACAAAAATACAATTTCATTTGGGAGCTTAGTAAAAAATTTAGGTGTTTCTGTGGAGTTGTGCTAGTTTAATAATTTTTTATGGATCAGTTTCATCCTTTTTGCTGGACTCCGCATCTTATTTGTCCCAATTTATTGGTGATAACAACCTGAATTCTATAAATTGGTATTACTAAATATAGTTGGTAGCCGAAAGCCTCTAGTTCATTATCAGTGATGTTAATGATGGTGACAAGAAAGTAAAATGCCGTTCAGATATCATTAGCAATCCCTTGTATAAGATTGTATGCAGTAGTAATTTAATGAATCAATGTTTGTAAATCATGTTTTTGCTTCATTTTTTCCTTTTTGTACATTCTCTTCCAAAATCTCACTCAAATGTTATGTTACAGGATAATATTTGTTGTAATTCATTATGAATGTGTGATTCAACCTCAAACACAACATGATAAGGGTCTTTTCACTTAAAAATTGTAATTGATTAATATGATGCACATTACAAGCACTACCATGATTCTAGAGAAATGAATATATCCCAATTTATACCACATCTATCCAAGTGTCTAAAGATAAATGTATTGAAGTCTAGGTTGAGATTGCCAACCACCTTGTTTGGTGTTAACTAAATTAGCACACATTCTACAGTTTATATGGGGTAATCCCAACCCCAATGCTTCAACTTATGTGAAGTATATGACCTTGTATGGCTTCAAACCCAACTTCTACAAGCTATGCTTGGCACCCATATGTGTTGTCATTAGGGGCCCTTTTACTAATGTTTATTGGCAAGGGTCATACTCTTAAATTTGCCAAAGTAAAGAATAGTATTCATTTTCTTACTAATTTTCCTATTCTTTTTATTGGATAGCATTGCAAAACTAACTCAATTCTATTTCATTTGAGCTATGCTTTCTATGAATTGACATGTTTCCTAGCTATTAAAATTTTTGGCATGCGTAGAATCATGTTCCAATGCTTGTCACCTTCTCTAATGACAGTTTTATGATGAACTCCAAAAGCTTGGATCCATTTTTTCAGGTGACCAAAGTGCTTACTTTTTCTTGGAAAAAAGAACATGAAGGTTTAATGTGTTTATACATGGTGAAAGTTTGTTGTTTCGTTCATTTATTTCATTTATACATGCTCGAAAATATCATAATAAGAGACCATGAATAGTATGAACTCCAAATTATCTCCATTAAAACTGATCAGCACATGATGTCAACTAGCTCTCGATGTTCATAGGATGTTATGCTTGCATGAAGATCCTAAGACAGTTGTTTTTACGAGGGAGTTGATCTTCTATCATATGTTAAATCATGTTCTTCATTGAAGTTAGAGCATGCTTGTTTCAATATTTTGAAAATGTTATATAATACAATACAAAGTGTGGTAGAATGCTCCACCACATTCAATCCTATTGTTTGCTTCTCGAATTCAGTCCTACTAGTTCCTCATCTTGGCTAATATTACATTTTTGTTGGAATTTTAATGCAAAGTAATTTTGCTTAAATGCATATCACATTTGGAACGTGGATAAAATATTGAATTCGAAAAGATAATGTACAAAGGTGAAGAAAACTCTTATGACTAAATATCAGTTTAATATTTTGATATCAAGCGTAGAGCCCAAACTCGAATAAACAATAGTAGCATCCATGTCCATCGTAGGCCTCACAAATATATATATATATATATATATATATATATATATATGATGCATTCAGAAGGCCATCAAAAGTGTGATATGGCATCGATCTGAAAGTGTGAACGTTGATGGGGGAAAATCGTAATTTCATTGCTTTTGAAAATAACATATTTTGCAATTCCATTCGAGGAATTTGTCAATATTTTGAGGCTGAATCCGAGGAATGTGTCAAATATTTTTAAGATTTTGAACAAAGTTAACGACCTTGACAACACACAAGTTTGTATTATCACATACATAGATTTGAACAAACATTTCCTTTTCTACGAGAAACATTGGAATATATTCAAATGCGATTTTAGATGCATGTGAAAGTTTATACATATTAAAGTATTGAATAACATTCAACATTATCAAATCGAGACAGTAAGTAGGAGTATGGATATTGTTATGATGGGAATTCACCACATGTTAAGTAATAATTGCACGACTAGTATAATTATTGTAAGCAAATATGTGAGGGTACGATCTCAATTGTTTCCAAGAATCCAATAATAGGACGTGTCAATATGTTACACCACATTGTGTCGATCGAAAATGGTATGAAATCAAACGGTAAAAGACACACTCACAAAAAGAGGATTCAAATTGTACTACATGTTGAGAAGTTATTGGGATTAGCATTAAAACTATCTTGTTGCAAATATATGGCAAACCATGCTTTTGGGCGATATGACGTAAATGATAAGGAACAAACGAAAGTTCATTTGCTATAATAATAGATTATCTTGCCATTTATTATTCTATCTGACCAATGTTCCTATTTCTATGCTACCTAGAATGATATCGTTATCGTAAAAGTTGCTTTGATTTTCTTTTCTCGAAAGATGCGACGTGAAGTATTTTGGCCCGAAGTATTCTAAACCACAAAAAGGGAGCAATTTCTTCACAAACCTCAATATGCATTTTCAAAGAATATACTCGTGTTTAGGCTCAGATCAGACTAGCTCTTTTATAAAGGGTCATCATCATAAAAGACTACAAACTAATGAGCTAAACATGTAACACTGCTCACTTGCACACTCGAATAAATGACAAGCCTTGCACTATTAGTCTGGAAAGTTGTAAAACAATGGCATCATTTGGTACATGAATTGGCCCTTGTGCTTTCATAAACCCTTTAAAAAATGTAGCGTGAAAACTAACTTCAGAATATGACCATGGCATTGCTTTTGAAAGAAGAAAAATGCACCGCTCTCTCCTAGGTGTCACTCACTATTACGGCTAATATTATTAGATAAATGCAAAAAACTTTGTTCGCAATGTCCACCTTCTTTCCAAGAAAGGCGTCAATCATTTATAAAGAACTCCACCAATACATATTCTGACAATGTTTAAATTGTACTCCATTACTTATGTAGTCAACCTGATGAGTGTCAAGAAATTTTTTAGGTTGGATATGTGAAGGCGTACACACAATCCTTAGAAGAATTTTTAACAATCGATAGTGGTAGGATAGACAACACATTTTTTCAATTCCAACCAATCTTTAATAAAGGGGGTCAATCAAGACTTGTGAATTGTTTTTGTATTAAAAAAAAACACCTTCTAATGTTAAGGCCATGTTTTGGGCTTTGTGTATAGATGACATCTTTGTGTCTACGAGATCAACCTTATTTTGTACGATAAAAGGGAATTGATATATTAACATCTTTGAACGGCCAAAATGACCTCCTATGGTTTGACTGTAACTCAAACGAATTTCTCATGCGTAAGACTTTTTGTCTCGTGTTCATTTAATTTCTACACGCCATTTTAGAATGTTCAATGAGATGAAAATGAAAGACTTTGATGCATGAGTTGTAGAAAGAAATGCGAAGTCAACAAATTAGTTCTACAATGTTTAGAACAATACGTCTATGCAACTTTAGAATGGCAAGCTGAATATACCTTTAGTTGCTCTAGCATTGGATTTGTAGGACCCTAATTATGAACTATTTAGACAAAGGGCTTGATCAATGAACTATTTTGATATTTATGACATTGTACCTTACTAACCATTTGTGAATGAACTATGCTAAATGTTTGCGTTAATATAGAAGTCCTAAGGTAAAGAGTCAAGTCAATGTCCAAAAGTATAATAGGCTTCTATGCTTGTTGAGCAACTATTATCCTCAAATTTGGGCTCGTCTACAAGAAAGTTTGTTTCCTTATCTTGCGTTAATATAGAAGTCCTAAGGTAAAGAGTCAAGTCAATGTCCAAAAGTATAATAGGCTTCTATGCTTGTTGGGCAACTATTATCCTCAATTTTGGGCTCGTCTACAAGAAAGTTTGTTTCCTTATCTTGTCTACAAGTCATTGTGTGTAAACTTTGCTCAAAGTCAGATGGGTATTGTGACATGATGGGATGCCTTGGATAAAGCATAAAGTGTGTCCCACCATGTTTTTTCACCAACTCAGTACCTAAAACTAGTACTTATTTGGCAATCCAAGTGCAATATGCAATAAGTACCTATTAGGTCCCTTACTAATATGTTATATCCTCATTCAAGTACTTCAACTACTTCAACTATAGGATTAGATTTATGTTTTTTTAACAATGTCTAGCTCATTTTTAAAAAGAGAACCATAGGCATAAACTATATTCACCAACTTGCTATTGACACATCTAAAGTTTTCATAATGGTAGTGTCCAAATGTGCATAAAATCAAAGGCACTCCTTTTTAACAATGTTTGGCCCATTTGGCAAACAAATACGTGAGGCATAAACTCTCCCCACAAGCGCGTTGGAGCGTGGTGCATTTAAAGTTTTAAGAATGCCAAGTGTCCAAATTTGCATCAAATGGGATTCTTATTATTTGACTCATCTAATTTCTTTTTCTCCTTATGTATCCCTTACATAAGTGAAATCCGAAATGACAATTGATTGCTTAATAACATACATGTCATGGGTCTCAAGTCCCATTGCAAGGATTAGATGGTTTGGTCTTCAACCCAATTGCAAGCCTCAAGTCCTCACATGCCCAAAGTTGCATCTTTAAAACACTACCATATAGTATGATCAAGGTCTAACCCATAGAGAAAATTTCATACTCTGTTTGCCCTAGTCCAAATATTTTCAAGTGCTATTCTTTCAACCACCTAGGAAGAGCCTTCTAGTGGGAAACTTTTCAAGTTTCTTTTTTAAATTAAAACCACCCTAAATCACTTGATTATTGTCATAGAGTCCTCATGCTGAGATCATTTTCTACTTAAGGCTATATAATGTGCCTCTACCAACACATGTAGTTAAACCCTTTAACCTCCTCCAATGCAAAGAAGTATATCAATAGCGAAAAACTTCCTAGAAATCCAGTTAAGAACCTGAAATTTGCTTCACTAAACCTATAGATTGTAACTCTAACTTCATAAATAGCGACACTGCTTTACAAAATATGGCCAGTGACTTCAAAATAGGATCGGGTATTTTGAAACCCCTTCTACACATTATTAACGGTTGAATGTTTTGTGTGGCATATATAAATATAGAACACAAAACAGAGTTCACTTCAGACATAAAAGAATCGCAAAACACTGAGGTCTTCAAATGGTTCGTAACCATGACATTTAACTAGAAACAGTTTGAATATGCATTAGTATGCAAGTAACTCATCGAACCACATTCCCATCGAGAAGATGAGACAAGCCATGGCTCTTTTACCAAAAGATAAATGCCTTAAAAACACTTCAAATTATAATGTGATCTTTTTTCGGTAACTTTCACAAAGCATATGTACAAAGAAACATTTCATCCTGTGTTTAGGGATGGATATTGCTTATTACATTTTGCATCATTCCGGGGTGAATCCTTTGTCAAATTAACAAGATATCGTTCACCTTTGCAGAATATGCATCATCAGGCACAAAGCCAAAAGCTCCAAAAAATCATCGGCTTTAATACACAAAAAAGGACAAAATCGAAGCATCAAATAGAAGGCATTAGATTCTCTTCACCCTCATAGTTCTATTCATTGTGAAGAGATCATCATCCTTGCTTCAATGTTTCACGTTGTTAACCAAGTTTCGAGTTGCCAATCCACACATCAACCCTTGAGGGTCACGTAGGTTATCTCGATTCGAAGGGAAGGGAAAAAAGTCCAAGCATGTGCCTGAAAAACAGAACATGTCCAGGCAAATGCCCAGAAAAAGAAAAAGCATGTGCCAAGGATTTCATATCTTGATGAAACCAGTTTTTATGTCCCATGAAGCCTCCAAATTTTTGGGTGTCTGAATTACAAGTGATTGGCATGAAGGTTCCTAACAGCCAATCTTTGTCATTTCCTCTTTTGTCTTTCTACAAACTTCACAAGGCAGTAAAAGAAAGCAGGGCAGATTAACAGAACTCCAACACCTCTGCTTTCTTTCAATTACAGAAAAAAAAAAAAACCAACTCATTCCAATGAGAGATGACTCATTACAAGTCAAGTCATCCACAACTTTGAATGGACAAAAAGAACTAAAAACTACATCACCATCTCCATCTCCCTTTTTCTCAATGCAGCTTGATTAGACCAGTGCACCAGAAAGTCCCAGAAATATAACAACAATGGGTCGGAAACAAAACCATCGGGCGGGCGATGTGATACCACAAACATCGGCAATATGTGAAACCAACATCGAAATTACGATAGTAAAAAAAAAACCCCCAAAATGAGAGATGACCGGAAGAAGAAGAAAAAAAAAGAACACAAAAAAAGAAAGAAAGAACACTGAATTGGAGTAAAAAGAATTTGACCCCTTGAGAGGAAGGAGAGGGCCATGCGGTGATGGGATCATAATTTAATCGGCGAAACCCAAGTGGCTCCAAACCGCGTTGCGGACGCGGCTCAAGTCTCGGCCTTTCAGTGTGCGGCCTACGCCTTCGCACACCGAGAAGGTAATCCTCTGGCTCTGAGAATACTCTCGTGCGAGAAGCTCATGTGGAGGAAGCCTTTCATTACCATCATCATCATTTTCTTCTTCTTCTTCTTCTTCTTCTTCATCATCATCATCTTCCTCGGCCACATGATAGGTGACATTTGTCTTGCCTTTCACTGAGACTGCAAATGTACACACACAACATTCCTTTCTTAAAAACATATATATATATATATACGATCTAAATCCATATACATACACACATAATCACAAAAAATCCATAGTATACATTCAGTTATGTATGCGTATAGAAACATAAACATCCATCCACCCATATAGAGACATATACATACACATTTACCAACTATGATGGACTATTGCGGACATATATCCATACATCTTAACTTCTAGGTTATTTTAAGTACATAAATGTATACACCTATACGCCCATCCATCCACAGATTTATGAGACATATACATTGTCTCTCATTCTAGGATAAGGATACATACGTGTATATGCATATACATCCATTCATTGAGTAACAGATCCAGATCCTATCTATCCATACATACATTTGCATACATGCATTGATATATTAATCTAGCTATGATATGTACCATACATACATACATACATACATACATACATACATACATACATATATATATACATACATACATACATACATACATACATATACAGTATATATATACTGATGTTGTAAGGAATCCTAACACGTGGAATGGATGACTATGATGAGAAAATATGCATATGATGTGTGTGTGTGTGTATATACTAACCCATGGCGTTGGACCAATGAGGATCAAGTTGAAGTGTAGAAGAACCCCAACCATAACAATAATGATGTCCTTGAAAGATATCATCGTCATCATCATCACCATTGAAATACACAGAATTCGGCTCTTTGACATATTTCCCTGGGCTCACTTTCTCCCTCAATCGGATATTTACATTCATTTGTATTTTCCCATCGGTGTGGATGGCAGGTCCCCATGGATTCTTCCCGGAGATCATGTGCAGATCTTTGTCTTCATGGGGCCACAACACATCCTCTTCATTGAACTCATCCGGGTATTCATCGATTATATTATCTGAGTCAAGAGCCCAAGAAGAAGAAGAAGAAGAAGAAGAAGAGGAAGAGGAAGAGGAAGCAGAAGAAGAGGGTGACAATAATGATGAGGGGTAAAAGGCCATGGATGGAACAGAGAGAACTGAGGTCTGAAGAGGGTGGCCTTTGAAGAAGGGAGCTTCTTGCAGAGAGAGAGAGAGAGAGAGAGAGAGAGTGTGTGTGTGTGTATATAAGAGGAAGAAATGGTGTCTTCTTCTGTCTTTCTATTAAGACTCTTAAGAGGAGACATATAGAGAGAGAGAGAGAGAGAGAGAGAGAAGAGTGAGAGAGTCTTCTTGTTTCAAAATTTCTAGAACAAGAGAGAGAGAGAGAGAGAGAGAGAGAGATTTGATCATATATAGTTTGTGGGCAGGAGGGTAGCACTAAAGTGGAACAGATGGGGTCCGATATGCGGACAAGCAACCCCGAATCCGGGCTCGAGGACACGTACCGACAGACACGGAGACAAAGCATTGGGTGTGTCTGTGCCTATGCCTATGCGAGCAGCCCCAAATACGGGTTGAGGACACGTAGGGACACAGAGACAAAAACATTGTGTGTGTCTGTGCATGTGCATGTGCCTGTGCCTGTGCCTGTGCTTGTGCTTGTGTCAGTGTGTGAGTGTAATACAAGGGTCTCACGACATGTTGCGTCACATTCTTTCGCGTTGCATATAACCCTTAATACACAAGCATTTCATCATGGCGCTCCTCAAGCCCCCCCCCCCCCCCCCCCAACGATACATATCTACACACACACACACACAGATTGGGTCTCTTGACTGCTTGTTTCATCCTCTCTCACGTCGTATATCGCTGTGCAAATACAAAACACACCCACGAAAAGAAGACAAGGGTGCCTTCGTTGGATGCACAAGTTTCTACTCCGAAAACTTTAGTTCCATGAAGAGGAAAGTTTTCTTAGAGAGAGAGAGAGAGAGAGAGGCATAACTCTGTACGAAAACTCTTTTGTTTTGTTTTAGTCGCACTGTAGAGTATCTTAGAGATGGCATATTTCACATACATATATTGCAATGTGTGTATATATTATATATACACTTTAGGTTTGCACTTAAGCATCTAGAATGAGCTTTAGACTTCTTGTCAACGTGTCTCCTTTGGCATTAGGCCGACACAATCTTAGTTTACTCTCTTCTGGATTTTTTGGGGAAATCTGAGCAAATCTAGCATCGATGAAGAAAATTCCAAGGAGAGTGGAATTTTGTCGTGCTAATTTTGTCTATGAAAACCAATTCTAGAATATATTGTTGTGTTTGTAAGTTTGTGGGTACTCCCTTAAGTGAAACCAATGCCTAGAGAACCTAGAAGTGGAAGATTTTCTATTAATAGGAGATGTCACTTGACTTATTCTGGGGTTCGTCCACAAGTGGTTTTTAAACACTTTTGAAATTATGAAGTGACGAACCTAAATGCCAAGATCTATAACTAAAAATTATTCAAGAAAATTGAATGCTAACTTAGTCTAGACTCCACTTTCCATGAGGAAGGGCAATCCTCACATGAGCCGTAAATTTCTAATTAAGATATCCTAAATGTTAGAATTCGTAACTAAAAATTATCTCGAAAAATTGTATAATAATTTATAGGTATTGCGACTGTCAACCTTGGATGTATTTACAAGCAAACTTTGTTTTGCTTCTATTGAGTTTGCTGGTTATCTACATTCTGAAGCCGAAGTATAAATCAACAATGTAGCACTTCGGAAGAGAAATATGGCGACAATGTTTGTTTTGAAATGTCTAACGTATGTTCTTGAAAGCTAGAGAGAGAGAGAGAGAGTGAGTCAAAGTACAATAGTTCATTTTTCTAGGGTGCATGAACTTGGTCTTCATTTAGTTCATTTTTCTAAGGTACATGAACTTGGTCATCTTTCAAAAAACTCCACAAAATCTAGGGATAGAATCCATGGTTTATAAATGGCACTTTACTTTCTTAGTCTTCCTGCCATTTGTCGTTGCATGGTTTGCTACTTGACGTATGCAAGTCGTACGAGTAGATGTGGGGTTAGAAGGCTTAAGTGGCTTGTGAGGTCTAAGACTTTCGCTGTTTTTTATTTTATAGATGTTAAGTGTTGAGGTAGCTTCATGGAATTATCACCCAAGTATGACAGTATGCAGGTATGCAATGAAAGTCGTGTGGAAGATCAATAACACTTACTTATCACATGCTCAAGGTATAAGGTAATTTGTGAGAAGTGTGATAGCTTGTTAATATCAAATCTCCATCAAGAAGGGTGAGCGCATATGTGCATGCAATAATTTTCACATTGAGATTTTTTAGTTTAGTGTAGTATCCCCCTCCTCCTCCCATCTTAGTCACATAGAAGATGACATGTTATTTGGTCCCATAGGTCAATTTTGGCCTCGTGTCATCCTATGTGGCCTATGAGGGTTTTACATCCCTAAGACCTTCACAATTCTTGTTAAGCATCAATTTTGAGGTAGACACCAAAAGTTTGTTTGTTTGAGAAGTATATAAACTCTTGATTCAATGAACATGATGTTTTGTATTTTTATGGAAAATATCTCTCATTTGTGTGTAATGGTGTTCCTCATGTCTAAAAACCCAAGGACGCGAAATATGTAAAATCTTATCTATGTGAGAACGTTAGATAAGTGGGACAAGAAATGCTTGTCGTGAACCCATTGAAAGTCAGATTTTGCCAAAACTATAATTAACAACTACAATGCTAAAAAAACCTTGTCTACAAGGTTTCAAGGATGCATCATCCATACATTGTGTTCCTAATAAAAGAATCTTTCATGTTAAGCATGTAATTGCATTAATAAATTGATTGGCCCTACATTTCAGTTCAAGATATGTAACCAAGGCATTAATGCATACTATTGTTGTTATCACATACTTTCTGCTTGAACTTAATGAGGTAATGTTTTCTTTTGTGCCGATGTTTGTAACATCAATTTTCTTGGATTATATTCAAAATTTCAAAGGTCTCATAATTTAATTTTGTTGTTGCAATGCCCACATCTAGTTGCATGGGTGGCCATTAAAGTGGCTTATATCTTTGGCCTCAAAAGGTTAATATGCATGGAGTAATCAACTATCACTAGGTCTCCTTGAAACTCAATAATATCATACTGGTCCATGAGAACAAAGGATCCAATGTTTCTATTGTTACTCTTGGCCCATAGTCCCAAGTAGCCTTGCTAGTAAGTTTATCCCACTAGAACAATGCCATTCATTATGTTGTATACATTGTGAACTAACGAAAGCCAACAAAATTTACATTATGTTGAGGCAAGATGAAGAGGTATCACAATCTCGACCATATGAAGGCCAAGAAAAAAAGAGTAAAATGGAAGCCTTCTTAAATTGTTAAAGTGAGTGAAAATGTTTCACATGCAAGAAATAACCTCACAAACAACTCGAATACATGTTGTGCTAATTTATTACAACATCTTGAACGCTACAAAAGCTCATTTTAAGGTATGTCTACGTAAAAGCATCGTGATCACTTGCCAAACATAAAACCAAGATTGATGAATCTAATGACTAGTCTCTTTCAAACTATTGTAAAGCAATGAAACCAAGATGATGATACAATAAAACATGCAACTTTATAGATTACAAAAGTATAACAAGAGTTTATTGATCATTAATTATTGGGCTTTTCTAGCAGGTGTGTAGATGGTTAGTTATTGGCTTTTCCTTGCAGGTGTGTTGATGGTCATAAGGCCATAGGGTGTTTAATAGGAGGTAAATGCTCCTTAAATAAGGCAGCTGCAATTTTTAGGCTGAAAGTTACCATTGGTTTGTCGACCAATGTTTAGAAAATTAAAACCAAACGACAAGATAGCTACTCACCAACCATGTATAACTATCGCACGGTGTAACAAAAAGAAAAAAGAAACCTATTGCATGATTTTTTTCTTGTAATATAGTTGAATAAAGCTTTTTCATTGTTGATTATGGGCAAATAAGTAAACTTTAAGTAATTATAGCTAACTAATACACACTTCAATGGTATGTAGATGGTCACCATAATTGATCGACCTATGTAACCTATACAGAATACCGACAATAGTATCCTAACCTCATAAGACAATATGGCATTTACCTAAGGGTATAAGACAATATGACGTTTGACTAAGGTTGTGTCTACGCCTTAATGGTGTTGGCTTTGTGTCACGTGAATCCATGACAAGGATGTGAAAGATATGAGGGGGGACTACAAAGGCCCAAAACCAAGGAAGATTGGTTTGAGGTCTTTGTTTACATAGATCTATGGGAGACTATCATGTACCTTGTTTCTATCTAGGTTTTGTAATTATATTTGCATGTGTGATTTTATTTGTTTGTGCATGAGGGTGGATAAAGTATACATGCACTTGAATTATGTAGCATATAAATACTTGCACTCACATCACACGCAAATGTGTATAATGGTGTTTGCGTATATAAATACTTGCAAATGTGCATAAATTTACATGCGTGTGCATGATTTATTGCATTTTCATATGTGTGCACATTTGCATGTGTATGTGCTTCAATCTCCACATGTAATATGTGAATATGACATGTGTGTGCATGTTTGGTTTGCATTCTAGTGCATGTGTGTGAGTGCGTGTATGTTGTTACATGTGAATGTGTACAATTGTTTGATGGTGTGTTGATATATGTATGTAAATATGTATATGCGTGTTTACGTTTGTATGGGGAAATGTTTCTGTGTATATATTTGTCTTTTGGGGAAAGTAATAACGTGGAAACCTTCAAAGGTAGGGGGAATGGTAGTTTAAGAATATGTATTTTTTGTATGGAGGTAGTTTAGGCATTTGTGTTTTCATTAAAATGGGGAGGGTATTTTGGGAACACAATGTTTACTGAGGGGAAGTGATAGGGGGAAGAAGGATAGGTAGGGGAAATGGGTGAAACGAGGTACTTAGGCTTGTGATTGAGCCTAAGTTTGGGGTGAGAAATAGCATTATTAACAAGGCTCAAGCTTGTAGAAGCAACAAGTTATTTCTACAAGTTACACAATATACAATAACACTCCTATTTATCCGCACCCTCACTCTCTTTTGCTCGAATGGCTAGGGAAATTTAAGACTTTGGCCTTAGCTAGGGCTGATTTAGCTTCTACCCCAAGCTATGGCCAATTTTTAACTTTGGGGGGGGGGGGGGGTCGAAGCAACCCTCATCAAACCAACACATCATCCAATATGTGGCAAAAGATAGTGTGGGTGAAGTGGTTTTTTTCACAAGAGCCTTCTTTCTCTTGATTATAGCTCTGTCTTATTTATACCCTTGCCTCATTATTTGATGAACACATGGTTTCGCCCCATTACATATTGATGACAGTAGAATATGGAGTATGCAGAAGTGTGGAAATTAGATCAATTGTTCAGGAATGCATACATGTGTGCATGAGAGATAGATAGATAGATAAATAAATTATATTATTGTTTTCGGAGGTCAAATATGACCTATGAGACCAAAAATATTACATTTCACGTGATACGTGTGAAAGTGAGTAGTGACTCTCGATGTTCAAGAACTTTACCAATGAATGTGCAATCGAGAGTGCACATTGTGGTTGTGAGAGAAATTCATGCAAGGATTGGGCTCGGTCGAAGAGATGTGGAAAGCATGGTCGAATATAATAAAAGGCAGAGCATTATATCAAAGTGTGATACTCAGACTCGCGAACTTATTTAGGGAAAATTGTGCATAGCCGACCACTCTCATCACTTGTCCCCCAACGCCTGTCTCACATTGCAATGCACGTGAGCTAAGTCGCATGGAAGCAATGGTTCGAATGGCAGATAACGGAATGGGTTCTAACATGTATTGATGTGTTTCTTCGTTCCGCAAAGAATATGGTTTTGTGGTTAGGTGCAACATGTGTAGTATAATATGTGAAGCGTGAGCCTCCACATTTGTCCCATGTCATGATGCATTGGCGTTGCAAAAAGGCCTCATTTATAGAGGAATCTAGTGATGCATCATGAAGCAAGTGTCTCGCATCCCATCTACCAAACCATTTTTCTTTATCTTGCATCCAACTAGAACATAAATTTTTTGCTTTTATGTGTCTTTTTGCTTGCTTCCCATGCAATTCTAGGAGGAGGTCGATGTGAGGGTCTGTTTTGAACCTTAAGCATGTATTCAACAACCCTCTCCACGACCACGATCTCAATGGGAAGTGATCCCGTTTCAAGGAGGAGGAGGAGGGTGTAGTGTCACAGACACGACAATAGTTATGTCAAGATTTGAAGTCTTGACCTCTTGTATTATAGTTAAGTGTTATATTGTAACCAACACATCCAAGTACATAATTGTGTTATGTATATCTTCATAGATGATCTATTCACGTTCTAGGAGTTTTTAGAAAGTTCTAGAACTAGAAGGTTCTAGAATATTCTCCAAAATATTCTCAAGAATATTCTAATGCATTTACGTCAACTCACAATATACATTCTTGTAACCTCCTTAGTCCCTTTGAAGGGTCGCTCATGCCCATTGCTATTCATGTTCCAGTTCCCAGTGAGGACCACACATGGTCGCTCACGCCCGTTGGTGTTCGTGTTCCAATTCACGGCGAGAACCGACATGGTCTCTCATGCTCGTTGGTGTTTGTGTTCCATGTGAGGGCCGCACATGGTCACTCATGCCCGTTGGCCCCTGTTGATATTCGCGTTCCAGTCTTCGGTGAGGACCGCACATTGTCGCTCACTCCAGCTATTGTTCGTGTTCCAGATCTCGATGAGTACCGACATGGCCACTCATGCCTGTTGTTGTTCATGTTCCAGTTCCCGATGAGGATCACACATGGTCGCTCACGCTCGTTGGTGTTTGTGTTCCAACTCTCGGCGAGGACTGACATGGTCTCTCATGCCTGCTGGTGTTCGTGTTCCTCGTGAGGACTGCACATGGTCACTCACACCCATTGGTATTCGTGTTCCAGTTTCCGACGAGGACCACACATGGCCGGTCATGCCCGTTTGTGTTCCAGTTCTAGTTCTCGGTGAAGACCGCATGGTCACTCACGTCAGTTTGTGTTCGTGTTCATGGTGAGGGCCGCACATGGTCACTCACATCCGTTGGTGTTCATGTTTCCAGTGAGGACAACACATGATTTCTCACACCCACCACTTCCCGGTCACCCCTACACCGTGCTTTCGAAAAGGTAGTCGTAAAGAGGAGGATAATGTAACAAACGTGACAACAATTATGTCAAGATTTGAACTCTTGACCTCTTGTATTCTAGTAAAGTGTTATATTGTAACCAACACATCCAAGTACATAATCGTGTTATGTATATCTTTGTTGAGATATCAAGCTCAACTAGTTTAATCTAGTTAGTCAACACATGTAACTTAGTAGTTACATAGATTGAATCTAGTTAATGTGTTGACCTTAAGCCTTTAAATAGGACCTTGTACTTAAGTGGGATATTCTAGATCCTCCACTCCTTAGTACATTTAATGTAGGACTTACACATAAGTACCTATGTTCTACCCACACATGTGCACCTTTGCACATGGGTTGTATATATACCTCGTTGTGGGTATTTTTGTATGTTGATGACACTTTTCAATATAGTCAATCATCCCCCATTTATCTTCGTGTTCATAAGTGTAACTTCCTCTCTCTCTCTCTCTCTCTCTCTCTCTCTCTTCCTCTCACACACTCTCACGTGCATATCATACTAATCTTCCGTTGCTTAACGTAACCATATAATTATTCTCTAATTAACCCTAGTTAATTACCTAATTACTTAACATGGTATCAGAGCGCGTGGTTTAGGAAATCCACTAAGCCCACCACTTATTCGTGATTGTGTGTTCGAGACGCCGACAACAAATCCCGGCTATTCGCTATCCGCTACCGTAGTGCTGCTACGAAGGACGTGTATGCGACCAAGAGAAGAAAAACAAAACGGAAGACACAACAATCAACATGAACACACAAATGGGAAGCTCACTCCCTAGCGAAAAGCTAGACCGAAGCAACTATTCATCTTGGGAGTACAAGATGAATCAATACCTTGTCGGCCAAGGGTATTGGAGCTACATCAACGGCGCACAAGAAGACAAACCCGAAACCACACACGCCAACTACCCAACATGGGAGCAAGGCGCGAGTCGGGTAATGTATTGCTTGGAAACATGTGTAAACAACCACATGCTTAGCCACATTCGTGACGCCAAGACACCCAAAGAGGCGTGGGAAAATCTCAAGAAGATTTTCGCTGCGGACACATCCGTGCGCAAGCTTCAACTCCGGCAAGAGTTGAACAACATACGACAAAAAGAAATGTCCGTGACGGACTGCACTGCCAAGATCAAGAGCATTTGCGACTCGTTTGGCTCCATCAATGTCAATATCGATGAAGACGAGATGGTGCAAGTATGCTTGGGCGGCCTCGCACAACGATTCAACCTGTTGAGAACGACAATCTTGGCGAGAGATACCCCTCCCTCGTTCTTCAACCTCCAATAAATGCTATTGGTCGAAGAAAACCACATTCAATCAAAGACCAACACATTGGAAGGACAAATGCTCTTGTCCAATACGGATGGTGCCGAAAGACGAGGTCGAAGCGGAAGAGGTCAATTCGACCTATCTCACGAAGGGAATTCACAATTCCAGCAAGGAAACGGAAACCATCGAGGAACCTTCACAAGAAGGGGGAGCTTCCACGCTGAACAAGGTCGACGAACGACGCCACCTACGTGCAATTATTGCGGCAAAATCGGCCATCGCGAAGAGGAGTGCTGAAAAAGACAAAGCGAGTCGGCTTCAACAAGCCAGCAACTCACAAATTAGAACGCGGAATACGCGGACTACGACGGACTCTTCGTGATGAGGCATAGAGAGAACTCTATGATGGCCTCCGATCCCGCAAACTCCGCAAGCACCTCCAACTCCGAACACGCGTGGTTCGTAGACTCTGGCGCCTCGCACCACATGATGTCGCACCAAGAGTGGTTTTGCGACTTGCGAACGCCGGATCGACCCGGCTACATAGAGACTGGAGACGACACTCCGCATCCCATTCGGCACATCGGCGATGTCCCATTTGGGAAAGAAGGTGAGCAAACCTGCATCAAGAATGTCTTGCACGTGCCCACAATAAAAAAGAATTTGGTCTCGGTCGGCCAAATCGTGGAGCAAGGCATGCAAGTCCACTTCAACAATGAAGGTTGCTTCAGCGAGAAAGACGGCCGACTCATAGCCAAGGGACGGAGAGATGGTCACTTGTTCATCCTCGGCTCGAACGAGGTAAAATCGGCAATGTACGCCAAAGGTCTCAAGACCGAGACAAACATCGAGTTGTGGCACAAGCGAATCGGCCATGTAAACCTCCAACGGCTTCGCGGAATGCAATCAAAGGGAGTCGTAATCGGACTTCCGGGCTTCAAATCGAAACGAGTCGACCGAGTGTGCGAAGCATGCCAACTCGGCAAACAACATCGACTCCCATTCCCGAAGGAGAGCTCCGCAAGCAAAGGCCTCCTTGACATAATCCACTCGGACGTATGGGGACCGGCTCAAACGCCAACGCTTGGCGGATGCCACTACTACGTCACCATCATCGACGACCACTCGCGTTATGCGTGGATATACCCAATGAAGAAGAAGAGTGATGTTGGGAGACAGGTCCCTCCGGATGGTGCAGACCCGGTGAGAACCGGATGAGGAGTACCCGGGTACGGAGAGCCGGATGGTGCAAACCCGGTGAGAACCGGATGAGGAGTACCCGGCTACGGAGAGCCGGATGGTGCAGACCCGGTGAGAACTGGATGAGGAGTACCTGGCTACGGAGAGCCGGATGGTGCAGACCCGGTGAGGAATGCTCACCGGATGAAGAGACATATTCATAAATATGTTTCTGAGAGTCCATCGAGGCTATATTTGTAAATAGCCGAAAAGTCATATTAGTATAAATATGACTTAGGGCAAACTTATAGTTACTGTTGTTGTTATTCTTGTTTGTGCAAGAAGAAGATAGAGCGCGTAACAGTGTACAGAGAGAGAGAGAGAGAGAGAGAGAAAGAGGTCGTTGCCTCTGTTGTAACTGCCGCCTGTGGCGAAGATCGTGAGCACGAGGTCGTTGCCTCCGTGAACTCACTGTTGTACATTCTAACATAGTGATAGTTTGCAGCTTGTGGGCTGCCATGGTTTTTCCCTTAGTTTGGGTTTTCCACGTAAACATCCTGTGTACATTTTTCTTCTCCTTTGTGTTGCGTGTTTTTTCCGTTTCCTGTTTTCTGTGTATGATTCTAAGCTCGGTTGTGGCCGAGCGTTGTGCATAAGGAGCGTTGAGTTCCCGTCAAGTGGTATCAAAGCGAAATGATACAGAAAATGGACGAATTGTTTGGCGGCATGTTAAAGCTCACCGGCTCCAACTATTCAGTGTGGAAGTCGAATATGAGGGACATGCTCGTGGTTAAAGAGCTCTAGCTGCCGGTTCAGTTCGGGGACAAGAGACCGGACAAAATCGACGCCGCGATATGGGAGGTGCTGCACATGAAGACAACGACGTACATACGGTGCTTCATCGACATGAGCCTATACAACAACTTCAATGAAGAGAGCAAGGCTCATGAGCTCTAGGAGAAGATCGGCATAATGTTTCAAAACAAAAATGCTGTTAATCAGGTTTCGGTATTCCGGAAGCTAGTAAGACTCCGGTACCAAGATGGCTCCAGCATGGCAGAGCACATGAATGCCTTCCAGGGGCTGATCCACCAGGCAACATCATTGGAAGTACCTCTCGCCGACGAGGTACTAGCGCTACTCCTGCTCGGTTCCCTCCCGAATAGCTGGGAGACGTTGGTTGTCACTTTGGGCAACGCCGGGCCGGAAGGAAAGCGGTTATCCCTAGCAAGAGTAAAGTCGAGCTTGCTAGATGAGGAGGCGCGTCGGAAAGATAAAGATACGAGCTCCGACTCCAAAGCGCTCCTTACCGAATCGGAACGCGGAAGACAGAGAAACCGTAGTCCCCAGAACCGGGAGAAATCGGGGACACGGTCAAAGTCAAGGGGGAGGCCTACTTGCTTCTATTGCGGCAAGCCGGGACACTTCCAAAAGAACTGTCGACATTTCTGTAAAGACAAGGAAACCGACGGTACCGATTCGAAGCGGACCCCGGACCGGAACGGTAAAGACCGGAGGGGAACGGACCGGAAGGGAACGATGGCAATCGCGGCAAGTGAAGAAGAGTTGATGCTCATCACCGAGGAGAGTGAGATAAACCTTTCCGGCGACGAGATGACCTGGGTGGTAGACTCCGGAGCGTCGTTCCACCTTACCCCGGACCGAAAATGCTTCTCATCCTACTCAGTCGGTGATCACGGCTGTGTCCGGATGGGGAATGAAGGTACATGCCGAATTGTCGGCATAGGAGACGTGTGGCTGACAACACCAACCGGATGCAAGTTGCTGCTGAAGGATGTCCGACACGTTTCGGAGGTTCAACTGAACCTGATATCAGCCGGTCGGCTAGATGATGAAGGCTACACGGGTAGCATCCGGAACGGTGTCATGAAGTTCAGCAAAGGGAGCCTAATTGTGGCTCGGGCCTAGAAGGTCAACACACTGTACTTGATGAATGCCCGGTTATGTCCGGAAGAAGTGAATGTGGCATCTGACACTACCGGTGAGCTGTGGCCCAAGAGGCTGTGTCATATGAGCGAGAAGGGGATGAAGAGGCTTGTAGACGACAACCTCATTCCAGTGAAGAACATGCACTTGGAGAAGTGCACTGATTGTCTGGCCGGTAAGCAAAACCGGACCTCCTTCCGACCAAGGCCACCGATGAGACGTAATGCACCACTGGAGTTGGTGCATACGGATGTGTGTCAAGTAGACACGAAGTCACATGCCGGAGCACAGTACTTCGTGACGTTCATAGATGACCACAGCCGGAAGCTGTGGGCCACACCGTTGAAGACGAAGGATCAGGTGCTATCCGTCTTCAGAGACCTCCACGCGAGAGTGGAAAGAGAAACCGGCCGGAAGCTGAAGGCAGTTCGAGCAGATAACGGAGGAGAATACCGGGGGCAGTTCGAGGAGTACTGCCGCTTGAAGGGAATCCGGCTCGAATTTACCGTGCCGAAGACACCGGAACTAAACGGACTAGCCGAGAGGATGAACCAAACCATAATGGAGAGGGTCCGGAGTATGCTAGCGCATGCAAAACTACCCAAGAAGTTTTGGGCTGAGGCACTGTCGACGGCGACATATGTGATAAATAGATCACCCTCAGTACCCTTGGACGGAGACACGCCATAGAGAGTGTGGACCGGTAAGGAAGTATCCTACCGGTATCTGAAGGTGTTCGAGTGTCTCGCGTACGTGCATGTAGCTAAGGACCGGAGAGGAAAGTTAGATCCAAAGACCCGGCCATGCATATTCCTCGGTTACGGTGACGATGAGTTCGGCTACCGAGTGTGGGACTTGGTCGACAAGAAGGTATTCCGGAGTCGAGATATTATCTTCATGGAGGACAAGACGCTCGCCGACAGGGAGTCGGAGAAGAAGATAATGAACTCCAAGTCGACCGGTAAGGACCGATTCTACGATGAGCAGACCCAACCGGCGAGAGACCGGTTAGCACTTGAAGAACCAGCCGGATACGGTGAGGATATCAAACAGGCTGAAGAAGAAGTAGAGGAAGCCGAATCCGGAACCGGCCAAGACCCCGAATCGGATTCGGATGAAGAGAAAATGGAGGAGCCGGTTACCGAAGCCCGAAGCCCGAAGACGGAGATATCCTCTCAGAGAGAGAAGGCCCCCCCGGAGATTTCCGGATGCAGAGCATGTTCTGCTGACCGATGAGGGGGAGCCAGAAAGCTTTGAAGAAGCGAAGGATGACACCCACAACCGAAAATAGTTAAGTGCCATGCAGGATGAGATGGATTCCCTGCATGAGAACCATACGTACGAATTGGTGGAGTTGCCGAAAGGAAAGTGGGCACTCCGAAATAAGTGGGTGTACAAGTTGAAACCGGGGGATGCCGACAACCCCCCGAGATACAAAACCAGGATCGTGGTGAAGGGGTTCCAGCAGAAAAAGGGTGTGGACTTTGACGAGATATTTGCTCCGGTAGTAAAGATGACCTCCATCCGGACTGTGCTGAGTATAGCAACAAGCATGGACCTCGAGGTAGAGCAGCTGGACGTGAAGACGGCATTCCATCACGGCGACCTCGAAGAGGAGATCTACATGCAGCAACCGGAAGGATTCGTGGAGAAAGGGAAGGAGCACCTGGTATGCCGGTTGAAGAAGAGCCTGTACATACTGAAGCAAGCCCCTCGGCAATGGTACCGGAAGTTCGACTCCTTCATGGCCGATCAAGGGTACCACAAGACGCACGCCGATCACTGCGTGTTTGTGAAGAAGTTCGAAGGAGGCGACTTCCTGATACTCCTTCTGTACGTGGATGACATGTTGATCGTCGGACGGGACCAAGTCAAATACGGATGCTGAAGAAGGCTCTCAATCGGACCTTCTCAATGAAAGACTTGGGTCCGACAAGACAGATGCTAGGGATGCACATCATTCAGGACCGGTCAAAGAAGCAATTATGGATGTCACAAGAGAAGTACGTGACAAAGGTGCTTCACCGGTTCAACATGTCAGATGCGAAACCGGTCGGATCGACACTTCCGGCAAACTGCAGACTATCCGGTAAGCAAAGCCCGAAGACGAAAGCAGAGAAGGAGGATATGATGAAGATTCCATATGCCTCTGCCGTCGGGAGCTTGATGTACACAATGGTGTGTACCCGACCAGATATAGGATACGCAGTCGGAGTGGTGAGCCGGTTTATGAGCAATCCCGGCAAGGAGCACTGGAACGTGGTCAAATGGATACTTCGGTATTTGAAGGGCACTACAAATATGTGTCTCCGATTCGGCTCCGGAAAACCTCAACTTGACAGTTTCACCGATTCGGACATGTCGGCTGATGTGGATACCAGCCGGTCTACATCCGGGTATGTAATGACATATGCAGGGGGAGCTGTTTCGTGGCAGTCGAGGTTGTAGAAGACGGTTGCATTGTCAACCACGGAGGCGGAGTACATGGCAGTTGTGGAAGCCGGCAAGGAAATATTATGGATGAAGGACTTCATCGGAGAGCTCGGTATCCGGCAAGATGAATACTGACTCTATTGTGACAATCAAAGTGCCATCCACCTTGCTAAGAATGCGGCCTACCATTCCCGGACGAAGCATATCCAGCGAAGGTATCACTGGATCCGGGAAAGAGTAGATGACCAAGAGTTCGCGCTGACGAAGATCCACACGGCCGAGAATGGGTCATATATGCTGACCAAAGTTCTGATACCCGACAAGCTGGATGCATGCCGGAAGAGGATCGGACTAGTAAGACACCCCATGCCGGAGTGAAGGGGGAGTTTGTTGGGAGATAGGTCCCTCCGGATGGTGCAGACCCGGTGAGAACCGGATGAGGAGTACCCGGGTACGGAGAGCCGGATGGTGCAGACCCGGTGAGAACCGGATGAGGAGTACCCGGGTACGGAGAGTCGGATGGTGCAGACCCAGTGAGGAATGCTCACCGGATGAAGAGACATATTCATAAATATGTTTTTGAGAGTCCATCGAGGCTATATTTGTAAATAACCGAAAAGTCATATTAGTATAAATATGACTTAGGGCAAACTTATAGTTACTGTTGTTATTCTTGTTTGTGCAAGAAGAAGATAGAGCGCGTAACAGTGTACAGAGAGAGAGAAAGAGGTTGTTGCCTCTGTTGTAACCGCCGCCTGTGGCGAAGATCGTAAGCACGAGGTCGTTGCCTCCGTGAACTCACTGTTGTACATTCTAACATAGTGATAGTTTGCAGCTTGTGGGCTGCCATGGTTTTTCCCTTAGTTTGGGTTTTCCACGTAAACATCCTGTGTACATTTTTCTTCTCCTTTGTGTTGCGTGTTTTTTCCGTTTCCTGTTTTCTGTGTATGATTCTAAGCTCGGTTGTGGTCGAGTGTTGTGCATAAGGAGCGTTGAGTTCCCGTCAAGTGAAGTGCTCTCCCACTTTCAAAGGCTCAAAAGCCAAGTGGAGAAAGAAACCGGTCGGCACATTCGATGCCTACGATCGGACGGAGGAAAGGAGTACTTCTCCGACAAGTTCACCTCCTACCTCCAAGGTGAAGGCATTCATAGAGAATTCTCATGCCGACACACTCCCCAACAAAACGGAGTAGTTGAGAGAATGAATCGGCAAATACTCGAGGTAGCACGCGCCATGATGCGTGAGAAGCACATGCCGAACTTCTATTGGGCGGCAGCGGCATCCACGACCGTCTATCTCATGAACCGGTGCACCACCAATGGAGTCCACGAGCTTACTCCATACGAGATCTTCGTTGGAAGGAAGACCATCCTCTCGCACCTCAAGGTGTTCGGAAGCATTGCGAATGTACGTATCCCGAACGAAAGTCGAGAGAAGCCCGACATGAAGTCGGAAGAATGTATCCTCATAGGATACTTGTCCGCGAAAAAGGCGTATAAGTGGTTCAACCCTTCGAACCGAGCGGTGCGGATAAGTCGCGACGTCGTTTTTGACGAATCGGCATCTTGGTATAAGCCCGATGCGACTCCATCCGACCTGATCGAGGAAGAGTTGAACGCCAACTCAGACGACGAAACTTGGCCAAGTCCTCCACCGAAGGACAATCCAACCTCTACCGAGCTAATTGGCCCACAAGAGCCTCCACGCGATGAAAACACGTCGCGGCCAAGTCCGACATCGGACAAAGGCAAAGGTAAGATGCCCGAATACGAAGTCGAGGTCCACCCCGACGACCATGATTCGGATAATTCGGCTCGCTCACTAGACAGTGAGTTCGGTGTACCCATCATGAGGACAACCAGAGTAAAGAAGACACTCACATCGACAAACGAAAAACTCCGCCGCTCATCAGGAGCGAAGACCCAAGTCACTCGTTACGCCTACAACGAGTATATGACCCATCACTATGCCCTCGCGATGAAGGTAGTGGCCGAACAAGAGCCCGAGGATCCAAGCCTTCGTCACAGGCTTGAGGGGGAGAATAAGCCGCGGAGAGCCGCGCAATGAGGCCGTGAAGACGCGGAGAGCCTCGCAACAAAGCCGCGGAGAGCCACACAACGAGGCCGCGAAGATGCGGAGAGCCGCGCAATGAAGCCGCGAAGATGCGAAGAAAGACGCGCAACGCCGCGAAGAAAGCCGCAAGCCGCACCGCCGCGCAACGAAGCCGTGAAGACGCGAAGAAAGCCGCAAGCCGCACCGATGCCGATGAGGCCGAAGGAAGCTAAACCGGACGTTGGATGTCTCACACTTGAGCTTGAGGGGGCGTGTTGAGATATCAAGCTCAACTAGTTTAATCTAGTTAGTCAACACATGTACTTAGTAGTTACGTAGATCGAATCTAGTTAATGTGTTGACCTTAAGCCTTTAAATAGGACCTTGTACTTAAGTGGGATATTCTAGATCTTCCACTCCTTGGTACATTTAATGTAGAACTTACACATAAGTACCTATGTTCTACCCACACATGTGCATTTTTGCACATGGGTTGTATATATACCTCATTGTGGGTATTTTTGTATGTTGATGACACTTTTGAATATAGTCAATCATCCCCCATTTATCTTCGTGTTCATAAGTGTAACTTCCTCTCTCTCTCTCTCTCTCTCTCTCTCTCTCTCTCTCTCTCTCTCTCTCTCTCTCTTCCTCTCACACACTCTCACGTGCATGTCATACTAATCTTCCGCTGCTTAACGTAACCATATAATTAGTCTCTAATTAACCCTAGTTAATTACCTAATTACTTAACAATCTTCATAGATGATCTATTCACATTCTAGGAGTTTTTAGAAAGTTCTAGAACTAGAAGGTTCTAGAGGGTTCTAGAATATTCTCCAAACTATTCTCAAGAATATTCTAATGCATGTGCTTCAACTCACAGTATAAATACTTGTAACCTCCTTGGTGCGTTTCAAGGGATTCAATGCTAGTCATTGACACACCAATCTAGTATTCTCGTTTCGCCCCATCTTATCTCCTTGATCTTCGTCTCAGTAGCCCCATCGTTCGTGCTTCGTTCAAGTCCGCATTTGGTGTGTTCGTGACATGTAGGGCGTTTGTTTCTTAACTTGTAGAAACTTTGTAAGATTTTTTTTTGGACATTTTCAAACTATTTCCACGTAGATTTAGTTAGGGATGCTACTGCTCCATACTTCTACCCCATAGAGAAGAACCGGTGTCACCAAAGTGTCGAAAAGATATTTCTTGACGACCCAACACTTAATATCTGCAAAATTGCATGTGTTCTCAAATGCATAGTATGCTCGTTTACCCACATCTAAGCGGCGTGTAACACATTCATTCCATCTATGATTTGAAGGAACTTCATGGCCAAGATATTTGAAGCTTTCCACACATTCAAGTGGCTCATTGTTGTACACATAGATTGACATATTCGCATTCGTCGGGTTTCCCATTCGAACGCAAACGAATACGAATATGAATGGGTGGACAAGTATTCGTTTAACTCAAAAAAAATAAAATTGCTTATTTTAATTTTCTAGGATAAAAAAAAGAGGAACTTGACAATAAATAGGGATAATAAAAGAGGGACTTGGGGATTTGACACCACTAAAATTTTATAATAAATGTATAACTTATAAGTATTCGTTTATTTTTAATAAATAAATAAAATAAAATAAAGGCTCATTAATTTCTCACTTTTTATTCCCTTAAAATTTATGGATATTTTTATTTTGACATTAAAAATAGTACTTCAAAGTTTGAAGATATGATTAGTTTGAAGTTCAAACTAATCATATCTTCAAAGTTCATACTAATCATATTTGTATAATAAATATAATAATATTGGTTTTTTAAAAATTAATTAATTAAATGATTAATTAAAATAAGTTTCATAAACTCTCTTGACACTATAATCTATTAATGAATAATTGTTCTTTTTTTGGTGAAATAAATTTAAATAAATAAATAAATGTTTTATATTTATTTTGGAAAACGAATGGTTTTCTAATATTCTTGGGGCCATTTCGTATTCTCCAATATTGAGAATATTGCGCATGGAGAATATTACGAATATCACGTATGTGTCAATCTATGGTTGTATATAATGCATGATTTATCTCTTTTTTGGCTCTTCACAAGCAGAATCTTTGTTTTAGAGCTATTGACACTTAATTTAGTATGCATGCAATTTTTTTTCAATGCCTTCTTAAGCTTTTGTGCATCTCCTAAAGTATTTGCAAAAAGCACTACATCATCTTCATATAGCAAAATCATAATCACAACATTCCCAATGGCAACTTCATCAACACATTCTTCCTTTGCAAACTTGGTAACCATTTATTCCAATTCATCAATGCATAGACCAAATAGTATTGGTGAGAGTGGCTATCCTTGCTTAACACCAATAGTGTTATTGAAAAAATTTGAAAGTCTATCTCTCATATGCACACAACATATAACCTTCTCATAAATTTGGGAAATTGCAAGCATATATTCACTTGGCATCTGAAGTTCTTCCATTCGCATGTACCATATCAAAAGCTATCTTGAAGTCTACAAAGCAACAATATAAACCTTTACCTCTAATGCGACTTTCCTCCATTAATACTCGATGACAAGGTGATCACTGGTGTTATGGTGTTTTTGAAAGCCAGCTCGTCCATAAGCTCTCTTACCATTTTTTTCAGCCCATACACTTGTCTTTGATTCCATTATACATCCAAATAGTCTTGCCATTAATGAGCCAACCATTATGGTTTGATAGTTGTTTACATTATTTACATCTCTACATTAATGTAAAGGTTTGATCCAATTTGTAGTCCAATCATACAACATACCATGTTGAAATGCATCATTAAACATATCGCTTATCCATACATATGCTTCCTTTCCCGTCCATTTGAGCATTTCAACCTTTATACATTGATGATCGCTTGCCTTTCGAGAGGCCAATTTCTTAAGTCCTATGCATATATCTTCAATTGTAGAAAAGGGAGACATGTGAAAGAGAACCATAATACATCATCTTTTCGACAAGAGATAACTCATATAAATTCTTACAATGCATAGACAAATTGTGAAGAGTTAAGTCACTATAACTCTCAACATGTTTCCCATTTAGATTTCTCCAAAATTAAGCACATGCATGTGCTTTCTCTTGCGTTTGGATAAATTGTTGAGTAACTTACTATATTCTTCTCTTTCTTTGAATAAGCCTTTTATACTCATGCAAATGCTTTCGGTAATTCTCTTTATCCTTAACTATATCCAAAACCATAAGGCACTTTCGAGCTTCACAACATTCTTTATCAAACCATTTTTTCCTAAGTTTCTTGGTGCATTTCCAAGATGTGCGGTTGGCCGAAAAACATTTGTTTGTACAGGAGAGAAGACTTTCTTGAAAGCTTCCCATTTGCATTCTAGTGTGGCACCATGTTGTATCTTTGTCATTTGTAACATATCCTCAACCATCTTGGAATACATGGGCACTCGCTTAAGGTTGATGCTCAAGTGCGATTGTTTATTATCTCAATAGCCTTCTCACAATCAAACCTATGCATACTTTGAGATCAATACATAAAGGCCTATGATCGGATTCCGGTGTCCATTCACCAAGTGAAAATTTATGTATACAATCCAAAATACCTTTGGAAAGTAGCACATAGTCAATCACACTATTTCTGTTGTGTTTTCTACATGTAAAACCATTGGTGTTGGGTCATAAGGAAATACCATTTGCAATAAGAAATCCGGTACTATTGCACATTTGTAGAAGTAAATTCCCAAATTGGTCCGGATCTTTTTCATCGCTAGAAGAGCGACTATACATTGCATAGCCTCTTGCATCCTTGAGATATGTGGCGTGAAAGATTCTTGTGAATCAAGTTGGAAACTTCTTGTATGAACATTCATATCACCAAAGACAATAACTTCTCCTTTGGATTTGAAATAAACAATATCATCTTCTAGATTGGCAAAAGGTTGATCTTTATCCAAACAAGCATAAAAGTTAGAATATTGATGAGGAATGTAACATCCAACTACAAAAGTGGGCAAATCATTAAGTGTTTATTTTGAGCCATATGTAGCATTTATGTTCATCATTTTTTAGGATTGAGACATATTTCTCTATTTCCCTCTTAATCAAACATGCCACCCCTCCTTGTCCTCTTCTTTGTCTTGGAATTTTCTCCCATATCAAAGAGTGTACATTATAGTTTCCTAAACCTTGAATCCTTTGAGTATCATGCTCCCATGTTTCAACAAGAAGTGTGATATCTGAGTCATTGGTGAACTTCTCTATGCCAAATCCCGCATTCCATGGGTATCCATTGCAATTCCAAAAGCATAGTCGTAAAAGGCGTGGGTTAGTCTCATAGGTCACGTGTCCCTATTTGCCTACATTTCCATCTTTAGGCACTATCCTTAACCTTATTTTTCAATCTTTCTTCATATGCTTTACGACGAGCATTTTCTTACGTCGTCGAAGGTTAAATATGAGCTATGAGACCAAAAATATTACATTTTCACGTAATACATGTGAAAGTGAGTAGTGACTCTTGATATTCAAGAACTTTACTAATGAATGTTGCAATCTGACAGTGAGAGATCTTTGTGGAAGAATTGGGTTTGATCAAAGATGTATAGAGAGCATTGTCCAATGTGATCAAAGTTAGAGCATTGTGTCAAAGTGTGGTACTCATATTCCTAAACTTGTTTTGGGCAAAGTGTGCACTATCAACTACTCTAATCACTTGTGCCCAAATGCCCCCACCTCATATTGTAGTGCATGTGAGTGAGCTTAGTCACATGGAAGCAATGATTCGGATGACAAACAACGGGATTGGATCTAACATGTATTGATGTGTATAGTTTCCCTTATCAACAAAGAATATGGTTTTGTAGCTAGATGCAATTCTAGGAAGTCGATGTGAGGGACTTTTTTGAACCTTAAGCATGTATTCAACAACTATTTCCATGGCCATGATCTCAATGGGAAGTGATATCGTCTCAAGGATAGTGTATGGAATTTGCTTCTTGACTTGGAAAGACATTTTAAGAAATGGATTTTGACCATTTTCAAACTCATTCAAAGTGGACTTATGTTATTGCTCCATACTTCCACACCATAGAGAATCATCAGCGTCACAAAAGTGTCAACAAGGTATTTCTTGATGACCCAACACTTAATTTCTCCATGATTGCATGCATTCTCAAATGCATAATATCTATCTTTCTCGTCTCTAAGTGGTGGGTAGCACATAGAGAGATAGAAACCTATGAATTATTATTGTTTAGGAGTACATAGTTGAAACTTATTGTTCTTGATTATGCACAAAATATATGTCCAATATTATAGGGTTTTCGTCTACCTTTTTATAGGACTTGTTAACTATAGAAAGGAATGGTTCGCACCATGTGAATGTGGATATTACTTAATAGGAGGGGTATAGGGCTTTAACATTGGAAAACTAGTACCCCGTAAAAGAACTACACCATAATAGAGTAAGGTACAACTAAAAGGTTTCAAACATATACGAAGGGCAAACATATGATTCAAAAAAAACTTAGAAATCTGATTAGATGACTCATGAAGTTAGAGGTCGGGTTAATGTCTTTAGTTTGCCTGTTGATTGGATCACTAAAAATCTTGTAGCTTGACTATGTCTTGTTGGCTACATTGGTGTCATTAACTACTTAGCAGTGTTGTCGGATGTGTCCATTTTACGAAGGTCAATTGTTTGGTATACATTTCCTAAATGGAGTGGAATCAAATGTCAATGCCTGTCATGATATGGCAAACTCGAACCCATGATCTTAGGTTATATGGGTCGAGCTCTTGACCATTAGATCATCTATTGTAATACGTAGGATATTATTTTCATTTACATTTTATTATAGGAAATTAGTGTATATTCCAGATTTCTCTAGAACATTCTAGAAGCTTCAGGATTACTCCTGAAAACACTATAAAAGAGGGCACTAAGCATTATGTTGAACCAAATTGGTTCAACGTCAGTCTTAAGCCTTTTAGCCACCATTGTATATTCTCTTCATATAATACATATCTTTCTTATCATCACTCTCTCTCTCTCTCTCTCTCTCTCTCTCTTTTTCTCCGTCTCGCTCACTTCTTCCTTCTCTCTCGAAGAAGTTCTACACCTCTCATAGTACTAATCCTTCGTTTAGTACTAATTCCTTCTCTGTCTCAGTACTATTCTTGACAGTTTGAACCAATTTTCCTACCTTCTATCTCTCTCATTTCCTACTAATCTTTTATTCCTCTTTTCTTTCATCCCATGGCCACTGTTAGCACTGAAGAATATCAATCTGTTTTCTCGGAATTTCAATGCTTGAAGGAGAAGTTCCATGCTTTGAAACAAGAAAACCAACGGTTGCTGGGGGATCTTCAACAAATCTCCTTAGAAAAGCAGCAAACGCAACAACAACATGGGGAACATGCGTTACGCGTGCAACAACTCGAAGCAACTATCGTAGCGATGCAACAACAAGGGCCCGGAACACAAGGGATTCATAAAGAACCCAAGATTGGCCTTCCCATGAAGTTCGATGGAACGCGATTGCAGTTTAGAGGGTTCCTTAACCAGGTACGATTAGTTATTCAAATGCATCCTTCCCGATATCCCACCGATGCATCACGAGTGGGTTTAGTAGGCACTTTGTTAAGTGGCTCAACGTTGTCATGGTTCGCTCCACTATTAGAAAAGGAATCTCCGTTACTCAACAATTTTGAAGAGTTTCTAGGTGAGTTTAAAGCATGTTTCGGAGATACTGACAACATCAGGACCGCAATCAACAAAATCTGGCGATTACGCTAAGGTGACCGTCCAGCCTCCGCATACGCTGCAGATTTTCGCCTACTCGCCGCCGATATCCCTTGGGATGATCAAGCGTTGATGGAGCAATTCCGTTATGGTTTACGCAACGACGTCAAGGATTTACTCTTGACCTTCCTCGAAGAACCAAAGTCCTTAACAGAAGCAATCAATCGCGCGGTGAGATGTGACAACCACCTCTTTGAGCGACGTTCGGAACGACAGCTACAGATGCCGAAGGCAAGATCAGAGCCCACCTATGCCTCAATGGTAGCAAGACCTTTTCCGAGGGAGTCATATAATGCGCCTCCAGCGAATACTCCGACTCCGATGGAGATTGACACTACACGTCGTCGAGGACCATTATCCGAAGAAGAAAAGCAACGACGCCGTACAAATCGACTATGTCTTTATTGCGGTGGACCAGGACATATCGCAATAAATTGCTCCCATAGGCCAAGAAGACAGGTAAACCAAATAGTCGCTAGTTCTAATTGTACTAAACCCGAGCCTATTTCAGTAGGGATATCTGATAGTCCTAATAGTACTAATATCCCAGATCTAGCAAACAAATTTGATGTCCTTAGTAAGTTAGAAGAAGAGTTAAACGACTAAGTCTAGCCAAAATAGGAGCCGTTTGGTTGGACAACCCTAGATCTGTGCAACCCATTAGTGGTTCCATTCCCTCTAAGCAAGTTAGTGATGTGTTCGTAGCCCAAGTAATAGTTAGTACTAAAAGTACCCCTCCAGTACATGTCCTAGCACTCCTAGATTCCGGAGCTAACTCTTGCTTTATGGATAAGAAATTTTCTCAAGCTCATAAGATATCCCTAAGAAAACTCCAGTGTCCAGCCTCTGTAGTAGTCATTGATGGACGTCCGTTTGCTTCCGGAAATATCATAGAAGAGTCAGAGCCCATTAATATTGTCCTAGATAACTTAGCATGTGTAGTATCATTTAATATTATTAGTATCCCAGAACATCCTATAGTTTTAGGATTACCGTGGTTCGAGTTACATAACCCAGACATAGATTGGAGAACAAGAGAAATCCGTTGTCGACAAACCCAAGGGTCAACTCAGAAGATGGCAACCATTTCGCTATGTTAGTTGCGTAAAGAAGGGCGCAAGGAGGAAATGTTCCTCTTTGCAATATTAGTAAACCCCTCCAGCACCACTAAAGAAGAATCCACCGTTCAACTTCCCGAGAAGTATCGTCATTACGCCGATGTGTTCGATAAAGTACAAGCCAACACACTTCCTCATCATCGACTGTACGATTGCCCCATCGATTTACAACCGGGAAAAGAGCCGCCATGGGGACTGATCTACAATTTGTCACCAACCGAGCTGGAAGTCCTTCGGGCCTATATAGAGGAGAATTTGGAAAATGGTTTCATTCGGCATTCAAAATCTCCAGCCGGCACGCCCATTTTCTTCGTCAAGAAAAAAGATGGATCGCTTCGTCTCATTGTAGATTACCATGGCTTGAATAAGGTTACAATCAGGAATAGGTATGCTCTTCCCCTTATCTCAAGTCTTTTAGAACGGATCAATGGTGCCAGGTTCTTCATGAAGATCGACTTACGGGGAGCAAATAACCTCGTACGGATCTGACCAGGAGATGAATGGAAGACCGCGTTTCGCACCAGATATGGGCACTTCGAGTATACGGTCATGCCGTTCGGCCTCACTAATGCGCCGACAGTCTTCCAGCACATGGCTAATGATATATTCCGAGATCTATTGGATGATTGTTTAATCATCTATTTGGATGATCTACTGGTCTATTCAAAGACCCAAGAAGAACATGATTCTCATGTACTATTAGTACTAAAACGACTTCGAGAACATGGTCTGTATGCAAAGCTGGAAAAATGTAGTTTCGGGTGCAACCAAGTGGAATTTCTCGGCTACATCATTTCATTAGAAGGCATCTCCATGGACCCAGCTAAGGTCAAAACGGTGGTAGAATGGCAGACTCCGCGTTCGGTGCGGGATGTGCAATGCTTCCTCGGCTTTGCCAATTTTTACCGGAAGTTCATACAAGATTACTCAAAGATCGTTCTACCTCTCATACAACTTACCAGGAAGGGACAACCGTTCATCTGGTCTGAAGAAACGGACATGGCTTTCGAGAGTCTTAAAAAGGCATTTACATCGGCTCCAATTCTAGCTCATGTCGATCCGGAAAAACCATTCATTATCGAAGCTGACGCATCGGATTTTGCATTGGGGAGCATTCTGTCACAACAGGGGAATGATGAGAAGCTACATCCTGTGGCTTTTGACTCACGCAAGTTTGACGCCGCCGAAATCAACTACGAAATTCATGATAAGGAGCTATTGGCAATAGTGGATTCTTTTATGCAATGGAGGCATTTTCTGGAGGGATCCTCTCATCCAGTCACCGTATTTAGTGACCACAAGAATCTTGCCTACTTTCAGGATGCTCGTGTGTTGAATCGACGTCAAGAATCTTCCAGTCTCTAAGGGGTTCAATGCAATTCTAACGGTGGTCGATCGATATACGAAGATGGCTCATTTCTTGCCATGTACTAAGGAGATCTCTAGTAAAGACACTACCAAAATTGTCATGCGTGAAGTATGTCGGCATCATGAACTTACCGATAGTATCATCAGTGACCGTGGACCCCAGTTCGTGTCAAAATTCTGGAAGCACCTTTTTAACATGCTCAAGGTCACTTGTAACCTCTCCTCCGGCTACCACCCACAAACCGACGGCCAAGCTGAACGAACAAATCAAACGCTGGAGCAGTATCTACGGTGCTTTCTCAGCTATCATCAGGATGACTGGGCATATATTCTCCACTTCACCGAATTTGCCTATAACAACTCTATCCACGCATCCACTAAAGTTACACCATTTTATGCTTATATGGGATGTCACCCCCGGTGGAGTGTACTTGAAACTCCAGAGGTATCCACAAATCCGTGCGTGGAGGATCGTTTGGAGCGGTTACGCAAGATACAAGCGGATTTATCTACTCATCTCCAGCAAGCTCAACAAACACACAAGGTCTACGCGGATCGTCATCGACTTCCATCCAATTTTAATATTGGAGATCGAGTGTGGCTGCTACGACGACACATCAAGACTACTCGCCCATGTGAGAAGTTGGATTATCGGCGATTAGGTCCTTTCCGTATTATTGGACAGATTAATGATGTCGCTTTTCGTCTCGATCTACCTCCTCAACTTCGGATACATCCGGTGTTTCATAGTTCTCTCCTCGAACCCTACCACGAGAGCACCATCCCAGGACGTCTTATCCAACCTCCACCCCCGATCGAGCTTGAAGATGGGCCGGAGTACGAGGTTGCCGCCATCCTTGATTCCAAGATTGTTCACAACAAGCTCTACTATCTAGTCGATTGGCTAGGCTATAGTCCCAGCGAACGTACTTGGGAACCGATCGAGAATGTGACCAATGCTCGTGCTCTTCTTGAAGACTTCCATCGTCAATATCCACACAAACCGGGTCCTCAATCCAAGACGACTCGTGACACTCGTCGTTTTAAAGAGGGGATAGTGTCATGATATGGCAAGACTCGAACCCATGACCTTAGGTTATATGGGTCGAGCTCTTGACCATTAGATCATCTATTGTAATACGTAGGATATTATTTTCATTTACATTTTGTTATAGGAAATTAGTGTATATTCCAGATTTCTCTGGAACATTCTAGAAGCTTCAGGATTACTCCTGAAAACACTATAAAAGAGGGCACTAAGCATTATGTTGAACCAAATTGGTTCAACGTCAGTCTTAAGCCTTTTAGCCACCATTGTATATTCTCTTCATATAATACATATCTTTCTTATCATCTCTCTCTCTCTCTCTTTCTCTCCGTCTCGCTCACTTCTTCCTTCTCTTGAAGAAGTTCTACACCTCTCATAGTACTAATCCTTCGTTTAGTACTAATTCCTTCTCTGTCTCAGTACTGTTCCTGACAATGCCTTTGTTTTGGCATGCTAGTTAAATAACACTCTGTCATAGTGAAGATTAGGGTTAAATCCTCAATTGAAAGTTAGGTTAGCCACACGGGGTATAATGAATGTATTCACACTGTCCCACTTGGACAGACTAGGTTTAGGACATTTCTATAATTAGACTAAAGGGCAGTTGCTCTAGTTCAATTATTATATATATTGAACTTGTAACCCAATTTAGTGTAAAAACAAAGGTGCGGAAGCGTCAAACAAACCGGCTCAGCCAGATAGCAACAGAGAGAGAGAGAGAGAAATTAACACACAGAGTATACGCAGGAGAGACAAAGAATGAGCAGAATGTTAAAAATCTATTACAAAACAATATTAGTTCTCTGCATATATAACGTGCTTCAACATCACTATTTATACGAGTCCTAAGAGGACTGACAGAAGTACAGTGTACTTCAATGCTCACACGAGCGTCTGACACTAAGTACGAGTCATTAACTACCTAGCAGTCAAGGCTACTACTAGGCTTCCAATTACTGTTGGATTTGGCTAACCGGCTCCCCAACTCACCGGCTCACTTGCTCACCGGATGCCGATCCGACTCAGGCATATTCAGCTGATCCGAATCCGGTTGAGCTTGCCGCTCAACACTCCCCAACAAGCTCAACTTGAGGTCGGATCGTAGTGTCAGTCTCCATGGCAGCCGATCCTTCCACCCGACTCCTTCTGGCGTCACTCCGCCTCGCTCGCGCTCCTCGTCCGGTCCGGTCCTGTTTGCCTTCTTCTTCTTGTCTCTCCCTTTGTCGGTTCTTCCCTCACTGGCGCAATCTGTAGTTTCTTTGCCTTTGCCCGTTCCGGTGTCTTTGCCCGTTCTCCCCCTCAAGTGTGGCACGTCGAGATGCTGAACACCAAGCATTTCGGTGAAGTGTTGCAACTTGTCTGATCCGAGCGGTTTGGTGAAGATGTCGGCAACTTACTGATCTGTATGAACATACCGAAGTTCGACTTCACCGCTCAGGACACGCTCACGCACGAAGTGGTAGTGCACTTATATGTGCTTTGTGCGAGCATGGAATACAAGGTTCTTGGCGAGTTGCATGCTGCTTATGTTGTCGCAGTAGATCAGGATCGGGGTCGACACCTTGATCTGCAGGTCTTGCAGCAGTTGCCGAAGTCAAATGGCTTCACAGGTGGCAACGGTAGTGCCCCGATATTCAGCCTCAGTGCTCGAAAGGGCCACTGTTGGCTGCTTTTTGCTACTCCACGCAATAGCCATGCTACCAAGGGAAAACAAATAGCCGGAGGTGGATCGGCGATCCGGTGCATCGCCGGCCCAGTCGGCATCGGTGTAGCCGCGTAGCTCTTTGGTTATACCATGCCGGTATAACAATCCCCGTTCCTTCGTGCCACTCACATATCGCAAAACTCAATGCACACATAGAAGGTGCTCAATGGTCGGTTTCTGCATATATTGGCTGATCACGCCGATTGGATAACTAATGTCGGGTCGGGTGATTGTCAAATATATAAGGCTTCCAACGATTTGTCGGAACTGCTTCTCATCGCAAGCTGGTCCGGAGTCGGGACAGAGCTTCTAGTTCCGGTCCAGGGTCTGGAGATCGGTCGGCATTCCCTCATGCCGAACTTGTATAACATATTCAATACATAGTGTCTTTGTGAGAGAAATATGCCATCAGGGGTTCGGATCACCCCGATCCCAAGGAAATAGTGAAGGTCCCCCAGGTCCTTCATCTCAAATGCATCCGACAACTGGTACTTGACTCGGCTGATTTCATCGAGTCCGGGTCTGGTGATGACTAGATCATCAACATACAACAAGATGCAAACCAGACCGTCCGGACCTTGCCGGATGAACAACAAAGAGTCGGACTTGGAGGCCGCAAACCCCATCTTACGCAACCGGTGCGTGATCTTCGCATTCCAAACTCGGGGGGCTTGCTTCAGGCCATAAAGTGACTTCTTCAGCCGGCATACCGCCGACTTGTTCATCTCCAACTGGAAACGGGGGGGTTGGGTCATAAAGACCTCTTCTTCAAGATCGCCTTGAAGAAATAAATTCTTCACGTCTATCTGGTGAAGATACCACCCCCTTGCCGCAACAATTGCCAACACCACACGAACCGTCGTCATCTTCGCTACCGGAGCGAAGGTCTCGTCGTAGTCGATTCCGTGGGTCTGCGCGTATCCCTTCACCACTAACTGGGCCTTATACCGGTTAACCTAACCGTCAGCATTGTACTTTACCTTGTACACCCACTTACATCCAATCGGTTTATAGTGTCGGGGAGGATCAACTATGTCCCATGTGTCGTTGGCATCTAGTGCCCGCATTTCTCTGGCTCACGCACTTCCGCCACCTTAGTCATGTGGTGCATAATGATGCGCCATGTACTCATTGTACCCATACCACTTCACGGGGTTCTTTTGGTGGGAAGACCGGCGTAACTTATCGTTACCCGGTTTGGGGCCCTTCTTGGCCGGTTCGGGCTTTGTTCTCGAAGATATGCCTTCATCCTTTCCGGAGTCAGATCCGCTCAGATCCTACTCAACGTTGCCGGTTTCGTATTCCAGCATCTTCTTCTTCCCCTTCTCTTTGCGCGTGAACCGTCGCTTCGGTTCCTTGCGCAGGGAGAGCACGACAGAGTCTCCACTACTTGCCAGTTCCTCATCAGATTGGTATGTCTGACCCAGTCGCTCAACCGAAACGATTCTGGACTCACATCTAGAGTCTCGAACCCTTCGTCTTCTGACTTGACCGGTTCAGGCTCACTAGCCTCATCCTCCGGTATCGGGTCGGGGTTGGAAGTTGGAGCCGGTAAGGCATATCATGATGCCGTCTCATCAAACTCAATATCTTGGCTAACTTGGACCTGCTTTGTCCGGGGGTTATAACACTTATACCCCTTTTGCTCATGCGAGTAATCGACCAGGATGCATTTCTCTGACTTTGCATCCAACTTCCTCCGCTTCTCATCTGGCACATGGACATATGCAATGCTACCGAATATCCGAAGGTGTCTTAGATTCAGCTTGCGCCCGAAATACAGTTCATGCGCGGACACCTTGTCACCGATCCGGTTTTGGATGTAGACGGTCGTCCGAACCGCCTCGACCTAGTAGAAATGGGGCATGCTCTTCTCCTCTAGCATTACCCTTGCCGCGTCGGCAATCGACCGGTTCTTCCTCTTGGCCACACTGTTTTGCTTCGGTGTGTACCTGCAGCTGAATTCTCTCCGAATTCCGTTCCGCTCCAAATAACTGTTGAATTGGCCGGAAAAGTATTCTTTTCCGCTATCTAACCGTAGGCACTTGATCTTCCTCTCAGTATCCCGTTCAACCAGGCTTTGCAGGTTCCTGAAACACTCGAAGACTTCGCTCTTCCTCTCGATGAGGTAGATCCACGTGTGCCGGCTGTAGTTGTCGATGAAGGAGACGAAATACCGACTCCCGCCAAGACTAATGTTTTGTGCCGGTCTCCATACATCCGAATGAATAAGGCCGAGCTTGTTATGGCTACGGTTTCATTCGGTGGGGCATGGAAGCCGACGTTGCTTCCCGAGTTGGCAGACTTCACAAATTTTGGCAAACCAAAAACGACTTGTTTCGATTGCAGGTATTGAATCCTCTGATAATTGACGTGGCCGATCCGCTTGTGCCAGAGATCGTGACGCGAAATATGCGGAATGTTACTCGGCCACAACCAAGTCTCAGATCATGTCGTTTCGAATCGAACATCGAGAATGGGAATAGAGGTGAATACACGTACACACATATAATATGAGAGAGGGTACACAATATGTTAATGTGGAAAACCCTGAGAGGGAAAAACCATAGGAGCCCACAGAATCCAAACTATCACTATGTAAGAAGAATACAATAGGGAAACATAGAGGCAACAACCTCGTGCTCGCAATCTTTGCCTGGCGGCGGTTACAACAGAGACTCACTCACTCACTCACTCACTCACTCACTCACTCACACACACACTCTCTCTCTCTCTCTTTTCTTCTGCTACGCTTTGTACAACAATTACACCAATAACTCTATGCGACGATAATGACAACTACTACACATAAGTGTTTGCCCTAGGTCATATTTATACTAATATGACTTTCGGGCTATTTACAAATATAGCCACGATGGACAAACAAAAACATATTTACATATATGTCCCTTCATCTGGTTCTCACCGGGTCTTCCTTGTCGGGTACTCATCATCCGGTTCTCACCGGGCCTTCATCATCCCATCCGGAGGAACCGAAATCCTAACAAACTCCCCCTTCACTTCGGCATGGGATGTCTGGTTAGTCCAATTTGCTTCTGGCATGCTTCCAGCTTGTTGGGCATCAACACCTTGGTTAGCATATCCAACCCGTTCTCCTCCGTGTGGATCTTCATCAGCATGAACTGTCGGTCTTCTACTCGCTCCCGAATCCAGTGGTACCTCCACTGGATGTGCTTCATCCTGGAATGGTAGGCAACGTTCTTTGCAAGGTGGATGGCACTTTGACCGTCGCAATAGAGCCGGTATTCCTCTTGCCGGATCCCTAGCTCTCCGATGAAGTACTTCATCCATAATATTTCCTTTTCGGCTTCCACGGCTGCCATGTACTCCGCCTCCGTGGTTGACAGTGCAACCGTCTTCTACAGCCTCGACTGCCACGAAACAGCTCCCCCTACATATGTCATGACGTATCCCGATGTTGACTGGCTGGTATCCGCATTAGCCGACATATCCGAATCGGTGAAACCGTCAAGTTGGGGTTTACCGGAGCCGAATCGGAGACACATAGTTGAGGTGCCCTTTAAGTACCGGAGTATCCATTTTACCGCATTCCAGTGCTCCTTGCCGGGATTGCTCATAAACCGGCTCACTACTTCGACTACATATCCGATATCCGGTCGGGTACACACTATTGCGTACATTGAGCTCCCGACGGCAGATGCATATGATATCTTCATCATATCCGCCTTCTCTGCCTTCGTCTTCGGACTTTGCTTACCGGATAACCTACAGTTTGCCGGGAGTGTCGATCCGACTGGTTTTGCATATGACATGTTAAACTGCCGAAGCACCTTTGTCACATACTTCTCCTATGACAGCCACAATTGCTTCGTTGACTGGTCCTGGATGATAAGCATCCCATGTCTTTCATTGAGAAGGTCCGGTTCAGGACCTTCTTTAGAATCCGTATCTTGACTTGGTCTCGTCCGACGATCAACATATCATCCACATACACGAGGAGTATCAGGAAGTCTCCTCCGTCAAATTTCTTCACAAACACGCAATGATCGGCTTGCGTCTTGTGGTACCCTTGATCGGTCATGAAGGAGTCGAACTTCCGGTACCATTGCTGGGGAGCCTGCTTCAAACCATAGAGGCTCTTCTTCAACCGCAGTCCAGGTGCTCCTTCCCTTTCTTCACAAATCCCTCCGGTTGCTACATGTAGATCTCCTCTTTGAGGTCGCCGTGGAGGAACGTCGTCTTCACGTCTAACTGCTCTACCTCGAGGTCCATGCTTGCCGCTATGCTCAGCACTGTCCGAATGGAAGTCATCTTTACTACCGGGGCAAATATCTCGTCAAAGTCCATGCCCTTGTTCTGCTGGAACCCCTTCACCACGATCCTGGCTTTGTATCTCGGGGGGTTGCCAGCATCTCCCGGTTTCAGCTTGTACATCCACTTGTTTCGGAGTGCCTTCTTTCCTTTCGGCAACTCCACCAATTCATACGTGTGGTTCTCATGCAGGGAATCCATCTGGTCTTGCATGGCACTCAACCACTTGCGGTTATGGGTGTCATCCTTCGCTTCTTCGAAGCCTTTTGGCTCCCCCTCATCGGTCAGCAGTACACGTTCTGCATCTGGAAATCTCCGGGGGGCACTTCTTTCCCAGAGAGGATATCTCCGTCCTTGGTTTTCGGTAACCGGCTCCTGTGTCTGTTCTTCATCCGAATCCGATTCGGGGTCTTGTCCGGTTCCGGTTTCAATTTCTTCTTCTTCTTCGGTTGGTTCGGTATCCTCACCGTAACCGGCCGGTTCTTTGAGTGTCAACCGGCTCTTAGCCGGGCAGGTCTGAATCTCATCAAATCGATCCTTACTGGTCGACTCAGAGTTCATTATCTTCTTCTCCGAATCCCAGTCGGCAAGGGTCTTGTCCTCCATGAAGATAATATCCCGACTCCGGAAAACCTTCTTGTAAACCGGATCCCACACTTGGTAGCCGAACTCATCATCGCCGTATCCGAGGAATATGTAAGGCCGGGACTTTGGGTCCAACTTTTCTCTCCGGTCCTTTGCCACATGCATGTAAGTAAGACACCCGAACACCTTCAGATGTTGGTAAGACACATCCTTACCGGTCCATACTTTCTGCGGTGAGTCTCCGTCCAAGGATACTGAGGGTGACCTGTTTATCACATACGTCGCTGTCGACAACGCCTCAGCCCAAAACGTCTTGGGTAGCTTAGCATGTGCTAGCATACTCCGGACCCTCTCCATTATGGTCTGGTTCATCCTCTTGGCCAGCCCATTGAGTTCCGGCGTCTTCGGCACGGTAAATTTGAGCCAGATTCCCTTCGAGCGGCAATACTCCTCAAACTGCCCCCTGTATTCTCCTCCATTATCTGCTCGAACCGCCTTCAGCTTCCGGCCGGTTTCTCTTTCCACTCTCGCGTGGAGGTCCTTGAAGACGGATAACACCTAATCCTTCGTCTTCAGTGGTGTGGCCCACAGCTTCATGTTGTGGTCATCTATGACTTCGTGTCTACTTGACACAGATCGGTATGCACAAGCTCTAGTGGTGCATTACATCTCATCGGTGGCCTTTATCGGAAGGAGGTCCCGTTTTGCTTGTTGGCCAGGCAGTTGGTGCACCTCTCAAGATGCACGTTCTTTACCGGAATGAGGGTGTCATTGGCAAGCCTCCTCATCCCCTTCTTGCTCATGTGACACAGTCTCTTGTGCCACAGCTCACCGGCAGTGTCGGATGCCACGTTCACGTCTTCTGGGCATAACCGGGCATTCATCAGGTACAACGTGTTGACGTTCCGGGCACAAGACACTATCAGGATCCCTTTGCTGAATTTCATGACACCGTTCCGGATGCTACCCGTGTAGCCTTCATCATCTAGCCGACCGGTTGATATCAGGTTCAGTCGAACCTCCAGAACGTGTTGAACATCCTTTAGTAGCAACTTGCATTCGGTTGGTGTTGACAGCCACACGTTTCCTATGCCGACAATTTGGCATGTCCCTTCATTACCCATCCGGACACAGCCGTGATCACCGGTCGTGTAGGATGAGAAGCATTTCCGGTCCAGGATAAGATGGAATGACGATCCGGAATCGACAACGCACGTTGTCTCATCGCCGGCAAGGTTCAACTCACTCTCCTCAGTGATGAGCATCAACTCCTCTTCACTTGCCGCGATTGCCGTCGTTCCCTTCCGGTCCGGTCCCCTCCGGTCTTTACCGTTCCGGTCCGGTGACCGCTTTGAATCGGTACTGTCGGTTCCTTTGTCTTTCCGGAAATCCCGACAGTTCTTTTGGAAGTGACCCGGCTTGCCGCAATAGAAGCAAGTGGGCCTCCCCCTTGGCTTTGACTGTGTCCCCGACTTTTCCCGGTTCTGGGGACTACGGTTCCTTTGTCTTCCGCATTCCGATTCGGTAAGGAGGGCTTTGGAGTCCGAGCTCGTATCCTTGTCTTTCCGACGCGCCTCCTCATCTAGTAGGGTCGACTTGACTCTTGCTAGGGATAACTGTTTTACTTCCGGTCCGGCGTTGCCCAAAGTGACAACTAACGTCTCCCAACTATCTGGGAGGGAACCGAGCAGGAGCAATGCTAGTACCTCATTGGCAAGAGGTACTTCCAACGATGTTTCCTGGTGAATCATCTCTTGGAAGGCATTCATGTTCTCCGCCATGTTGGAGCCATCTTGGTACCGGAGTCTTACTAGCTTCCGGAATACTGAAACCCGATTAACAACATTTTTGTTTTGAAACATAATGTCGATCTTCTCCCAGAGCTCATGAGCCTTGCTCTCTTCATTGAAGTTGTTGTACAGGCTCATGTCGATGAAGCACTGGATGTATGCCGTTGTCTTCATGTGCATCACCTCCGGACAAGATCGTGGCATCGATCTTGTCTGGTCTCTTGTCCCCAAATTGAATCGGCAACCAAAGATCTTTAACCACGAGCATGTCCCTCATCTTCGACTTCCACACTGAGTAGTTGGAGCTGGTGAGCTTGAACATGCTGCCAAGCGATTCTTCCATTTTCTGTGTTGTTTGCTCTGATATCAGTTTGACGCGAAATATGCGGAATGTTACTCGGCCACAACCAAGTCTCAGATCGTGTCGTTTCGAATCGAACATCGAGAATGGGAATAGAGGTGAATACACGTACACACAGATAATATGAGAGAGGGTACACAATATGTTAACGTGGAAAACCCTGAGAGGGAAAAACCACGGGAGTCCACAGACTCCAAACTATCACTATGTAAGAAGAATACAATAGGGAAACACAGAGGCAACGACCTCGTGCTTGCAATCTTCACCTAACGGCGGTTACAACAGAGACTCACTCTATCTCTTTGTCTCTGTCTCTCTCTCTCTCTCATGCTCTCCAAGCCGTGCACCGATGATAGACCATTCGCACTCCTTGTCGACGATCGTATGATCAACAAAACTCATGATCCCGCATTCTCTATGGAGGCCCATGTATCGAGGATAGGCACCCACGGCGGGATAGCATCGGCAACCACCGAGCCCTCGTTTCGTGCCAAGTGCCCCCACAAAACGTTGCGTGGCTTTGCAATGGCGTCATCAACTTGTCTCTCGTATCCTCTCACATAACAAGCTCTCAACACTCTACCTTACTTTTCGCACATCATTATGTTGTAAGCATGGGACTACATTCGCTAGCCATGCATTTTCCCATTTCTTATTGCTCTTTCATTGTATATGTTCGGGACTACATTCGGTAGCCGACATTATTTTCATTTTGTATCTCAAACCCTAAACTATATCCCCAATGACAATGCTTGTCACCCACATCCCTACATATGCACTCACTCCTTGTTAGATTTTGCATATTTTTAACCATACGGCCCTACCATTCCCTAACTTTCTCCTATTTTCAACCCTACCCCTCCCCTACTTTCTCCTATTTTCGGCCCTACCCCTAATACTTTCTCCTAATTTCAGCCCTACCCCTTCCCCTACTTTCTCATATTTTTACTTATACCTCTCTCCTACACTTTTATTAAAAACATAATCTTTAGATTGTATTTACCCATTACCCCCGTCATCAATTTCCATATATTTTTCTTCTCTCTCTCTCTCTCTCTCTCTCCCTCTTTCTTACTTTCATATCCTCTTTTGTCACTCTCCGTCTCTCTCTCTCTCTCTCTCTCTCTCTCTCTCTCTCTCTTCCTCTATCTTTCTTACTTTTATATCCTATTCTCTCTCTCTCTCTCTCTCTCTCTCTCTTACCTCTTTACTTTTTATTACCACCCTACCCCTAACCTTAACCCTCTCTAGCTCACACTAAGTGTATCAAACGGTTTGGGTGCGCTCAAATTGTTCTTGGTGAACTTTTCACTTCACCACTTTGTCAATTTACCCCCTTACCCCTCCCTTACCTTCCTAAATTACCCTCCTACCCTTCCCCCTCAGTTTTTTTTAAAATTACCCCCTTACCCTTCCCCCTTAGTTTTTTTATTTTTATTTTTATTTTTGAATTACCTTTCTACCCCTCCTCCCACTTTTTCTTACTGCCACCCTACCCCTCCCCTAAACCCCCCCCCTCATTTCTTGAAAACTAAACACCCTACCCCCACCCCTCCTCTCTCTAAATCTTTTCCTTTTTTTTCCTCTCTCACACTTAAGCTATCACTTCTCCCTCTCTTAGTTTTTCCTTTCCTCTCTCAAAATCTTTTCCTATCCTATTTTATCCACCTTTCTATTTTTGTTTTTCTACCCTCACCCATGTTTTAATTTTTTACCCTACCCCTCCCCATCCTCTTCCTAAATCTATAGTCTTCCCCCTTTTTCTTTTCCTCTTTCCCCACACTTGTCTCTCTCCCTTACCTCTCTCCTATTTCCTTTCTCTCTCTTACTTTGTCTAGTTTACACGTGCATCTCTCTCCTCTCTCTACCCTCTTTCTCTCTCTTACTTTTTTTCTCTCGTTTTCCCACCCTTGATCCTCGTAGATCTACTCACTCCCCTTATGTCTACTCATTCCTCTCTCTCTCTCTCTCTCTCTCTCCCTCTCTCTCTCTCTCTCTCTCTCTCTTGCCTCTTTCCTTCCTTTCTCATCATCTCACATATTTTCCTTATTTCCCCCTCAATCTTAACTCCCCTTTGAATATTTCCCCTCATTTTACATTTCATATCCTAACTCTCTCTTTTCTCCTCATCTCTCGTTAACATTATAACCTCTTTTCCCTTATACCAAAACCTCCCCCTTGTCACATTAAAGCTCATAGTATCCTTTTCCTTCTTCTCCAAATCTTCCCCTTTTCAAATCATATCCATAAGCACACACCCCCACTCCCTATTGTCATTTCTCTAAACCCTCTCCTAAAACTCCTTATATAAACCTATCCACCCCTAATGGTCATTTTAGCACTGATGAGCCCCGTGGTGGGCGAAACTAGTTTGCTCATGACCATATCCCCATGTAATTTCTTTTTCAATCTTAATGATAATTAGTAATAGCTTTGCTCTTAATCACTCACTCTCTCTCTTAACATGTTAGTAACATTTGTTTTAGTCCTTTTAATTAATACTTAATGGCTAGCCCTCTCTCCCTTTCTTATTATATTTTTAGTTATATTTAAGTTTTAATCTCGATAATAATTTAAGTTTTCAAGGTTTAAGCTCTCTCTCTCTCTCTCTCTCTCTCTCATGCTCTCCAAGCCGTGCACCGATGATAGACCATTCGCACTCCTTGTCGACGATCGTATGATCAACAAAACTCATGATCCCGGAAATCCCGACAGTTCTTTTGGAAGTGACCCGGCTTGCCGCAATAGAAGCAAGTGGGCCTCCCCCTTGGCTTTGACTGTGTCCCCGACTTTTCCCGGTTCTGGGGACTACGGTTCCTTTGTCTTCCGCATTCCGATTCGGTAAGGAGGGCTTTGGAGTCCGAGCTCGTATCCTTGTCTTTCCGACGCGCCTCCTCATCTAGTAGGCTCGACTTGACTCTTGCTAGGGATAACTGTTTTCCTTCCGGTCCGGCGTTGCCCAAAGTGACAACTAACGTCTCCCAACTATCTGGGAGGGAACCGAGCAGGAGCAATGCTAGTACCTCATTGGCAAGAGGTACTTCCAACGATGTTTCCTGGTGAATCATCTCTTGGAAGGCATTCATGTTCTCCGCCATGTTGGAGCCATCTTGGTACCGGAGTCTTACTAGCTTCCGGAATACTGAAACCCGATTAACAACATTTTTGTTTTGAAACATAATGTCGATCTTCTCCCAGAGCTCATGAGCCTTGCTCTCTTCATTGAAGTTGTTGTACAGGCTCATGTCGATGAAGCACTGGATGTATGCCGTTGTCTTCATGTGCATCACCTCCGGACAAGATCGTGGCATCGATCTTGTCTGGTCTCTTGTCCCCAAATTGAATCGGCAACCAAAGATCTTTAACCACGAGCATGTCCCTCATCTTCGACTTCCACACTGAGTAGTTGGAGCTGGTGAGCTTGAACATGCTGCCAAGCGATTCTTCCATTTTCTGTGTTGTTTGTTCTGATATCAGTTTGACGTGAAATATGCGGAATGTTACTCGGCCACAACCAAGTCTCAGATCGTGTCGTTTCGAATCGAACATCGAGAATGGGAATAGAGGTGAATACACGTACACACAGATAATATGAGAGAGGGTACACAATATGTTAATGTGGAAAACCCTGAGAGGGAAAAACCACGGGAGTCCACAGACTCCAAACTATCACTATGTAAGAAGAATACAATAGGGAAACACAGAGGCAACGACCTCGTGCTCGCAATCTTCACCTAACGGCGGTTACAACAGAGACTCACTCTATCTCTCTGTCTCTGTCTCTGTCTCTGTCTTTTCTTCTGCAACGCTCTGTACAACAGTTACACCAATAACTGTATGCGACAATAATGACAACTACTACACATAAGTGTTTGCCCTAGGTCATATTTATACTAATATGACTTTCGGGCTATTTACAAATATAGCCACGATGGACAAACAAAAACATATTTACATATATGTCCCTTCATCCGGTGAGAGGTTCTCACCGGGTTTGCGTGACCCGATTCTCACCGGGCCTTCATCATCCCATCCGGAGGGACCGAAATCCTAACAGATCGATATCTTATTCAATCTTCTGTCCTTTGGCGAACAAAGCGGTGCCGACGTCATTGGTGTCGAGGATAAACATACTCCCGTTTCTGCGCCCTTTGCGCAATGATTTGGCCCTCTTCCTCGATGAAGCACCCGAGTTGCGTATACCGCACCTGCATCCCCTGGTCGGCAATCTGTCCAACCAACACCAGGTTCTTCGTGATAGTGGGAACGTGTAATACGTTCATCAGCTTCCCCCTCTGTCCGACATGGCTCAAAGGGACTTCTCCGACATGCATGATTGGGTGAGGAGTGTCGTCTCCGGTTTCGACAACTCCCGGTTGTTCCGGTTTCTCCAGGAAAGAGAACCACTCTTTGTGGCTCGTCATGTGATTCGACGCACCGGAGTCAACGTACCACACTTCCTCCGATTTGGAAGTGGTCTTCTGCATTGAGTTAGCCTCGTGTTTCATCACCAAGGCTGGCCCTTTACCGGCTTGTCCGGTTTTGGATCCTCCCGATCCTTCTGCATAGTGCGAGTATTGCCGGTTCTCTCTGTCGGCCTTGCCGGATCTAGATCTGTCCGAGTCGGCGCGCTTCTTCCAACACTCGCTTTCTCTGTGGCCCATTTTACTACAATACCAGCATTCCGTGTCGGCCTTTGCTTGTCGGCCTCCGGCGCCGCCTTGACTCCCCCTGCTTGTGGAGGGTCCGGAACTATTGTCGGCACATTCTTTGTGCCTTTGGTCTTGCTCTTGCTGGCCGCTACTATTGCGAGCCAACCCGCCTCATCCACCACGCCCACAGGGCCGATCCGCCTCTGTATACAACATCCGACTGTTGGTGGGTGCACTTGTTGACACACCATCGTGGTTCTCCCCTACAAGGAGCATTGATTGTAAGTCGAAAAATGACGGCGTATTCTCCCTTGTACATACCGCCGTTCGGAACGCTCTAAACTTAGACGCTAGGCCCCCAAGATAGATCTGCACCATCTCATCTTCCTCTACAGTGACGTTGATAGAGGGGTGAAAGCATACGAGTGGAAACAATTAGCTATGTCCTTGACATAGCTAATTAGCTATGCAAAAAGCTACCATTGATAAATAGTCATTTTAGTAAAAAGCCATCATTAATAAATTAAGTATGCAAAAAACTACCATTGAAAATACTAGAGTGTTTTAATTACATATGTAAATGAGTGCCATAAATGTGCAACATAAATTGATGTGTGCACCATAAATGTGTACCATAAATTATATATCGAATTCCTAGGTCCATTATGCATGATCCTTTGCCACATCACGTAGGCCATCTCTAGTTGAGTACTGTGGGTTAGTTGCTACCACTGTTGCTAAACCCTATCGAGTCCACCTGCCGCCACTCTACACTGAGGGGCCGCTACTGTGCATTCCAAGCATCATCAAAGAGCTGCTCAATCTGACGGGGTTCTCTTCTCTGTGACACTCTACACTCAGGGGCCACTACTGTGCATTCCAAGCATCATCAAAGAGCTGTTCAATCTGACGGGGTTCTCTTCTCTGTGCCACTCTACACTCAGGGGCCATTACTGTGCGTTCCAAGCATCATCAAAGAGCTGTTCAATCTGACGGGGTTCTCTTCTCTGTGCCACTCTACACTCAGGGGCCGCTGCTGTGCGTTCCAAGCATCATCAAAGAGCTGTTCAATCTGACGGGGTTCTCTTCTCTTTGCCACTCTACACTCAGGGGCTGCTACTGTGCGTTCCAAGCATAATCAAAGAGCTATTCAATCTGACGGGGTTCTCTTCTCTTTTCCACTCTCACTTAGGGGCCGCTACTGTGCGTTTCAAGCATCATTGGTAACTGTTCAATCTGACGGGGTTCTCTTCTCTGTGCCACTCTATTCTCAAGTGCCTTCTATGTGCGTTTCAAGCATCATCGGTAACTGTTCAATCTGACGGGGTTCTCTCCTCCATTGCCATCATTCTATACTATGTTGCCACTACTGTCCAGTCCCGGATTGCTTCCACATTTCGATTTGACGGAGTTCACTCATCCAACGACAACATTCTACATTTAGTTGTTGCCATTGGTCGGTCTTGGATCGCCTCCTCAACTGTTGGATCCAACGGAGTGAAATCCTCTACTGTTCGGTCTTGGATTGCAATAACTTTTCTGTCTATTGATTATCTTGTGTATTGTTGTGTCTAATCTTGTGTATTGTGTGGAATATTTTTGTGTATTGTTGTTGCCCATAGCCATCTTTAATACTTGTTTTTTTTTCTGGAAATTTAGGGTTTTAACATGTCCAGCCAAATGGAAGGGGAAGAAGGGTGTTTAGAATTACCCCTCAATGATCATAAGGATAGGGATGATGTTATCAGGACACAACAAGCCATACGAAACTATTGGGCAGAAAAAAAAAGGAAACATCGTCAATTGTTGAAGGATACGAAAGCCTCACTCAGTAAAGGTAAGGATAGTTTAGCTGAGAATGTAAGTAATGCGACTACCATCATAGAGAGAAAGGTTGTAGAATATTTCAATGTTCAAACCAAGCACATCAGCAATGAAGAAAAGAAGGTAGTACTTTATGGAATATGTAATGATCCATCGATAAAGGACTTAGTTGATTGTGATGGTCTTAATGCAAACATATCATCTATTTTAGTAAATAATCTTCGTAATAGTTTCGTATCCATGAGCAGGTCAGAAGATGATCTTGTCTTAAAAAGGTCTAGTCTAATGATGTTACTTAATAGTGATGTTGACGATATAAACATCAGTGAGCTATCTAAGGTAATTGGTGTTAGTAGAAAAATAGTGTACAATACAATGAACCGTATAATTTCCTCGGGTGAAGGAACTAGTCTACTAAAGCTAACTACAAGATGTAAGCCAATGACACCCATAACATTTGAAATCAAGGATGTAATCACAATGTTTTGGACTAATGAGAGTAGGGTTTCACCCAATAAAAAGGATTTATGCAGGAAACGTGTTGGAAGAAATCAATACGAGGAGCATCCCATTCATCTTCTTGATGTACCTCAGGTATTTACATTTATCTCAACATTTGTTTTGACTCTACTCGGAAAGTTAATTAGCTCAGTTAGCAGAAAAGCTAATTAGCTTATCAGTTACATTTACCTCAGTTAGCTACTAGGATCGCTACTACATAGGTAACTAGCTACTCTCAATAGCTACTACCATGATAGCTAATTAGCTATTCTCAATAGCTAATTTAGGTACTACCAGATAATTAGATGTACTGCTAGCTAGTTAGCTATCATGGTAGCTAGTTAGCTATTTCGTTATTACCAGCTAATTAGCTACTAGGAAAGCTAATTAGCTACCATGATAGCTAATTAGCTACTATGATAGCTACTACATAGGTAACTGGCTACTCTCAATAGCTACTACCATGATAGCTAATTAGCTATTCTCAATAGCTAATTTAGGTACTACCAGATAATTAGTTGTACTGGAAGCTAGTTAGCTATCATGGTAGCTAGTTTGTTATTTCGTTATTACCAGCTAATTAGCTACTAGGAAAGCTAATTAGCTACCATGATAGCTAATTAGCTTACTAGGATAGCTAATTAGCCACCGTGATAGCTAATTAGCTACTAGACCAGCTAATTTGCTACCATGATAGCTAATTAGTTAGGATAGCTAATTAGCCACCATTATAGCTAATTAGCTACTAGACCAGCTAATTAGCTACCATGATAGCTAATTAGTTACTAGGACAGCTAATTAGCCACCATGATAGCTAATTAGCTACTAGACCCGCTAATTAGCTACCATGATAGCTAATTAGCTACTAGACCAGTTAATTAGCTACCATGATAGCTAATTAGTTACTAGGAAAGCTAATTAGCCACCATTATAGCTAATTAGCTACTAGACCAGCTAATTAGCTACCATGATAGCTAATTAGCTACTAGACCAGCTAATTAGCTACCATGATAGCTAATTAGCTACTAGACCAGTTAATTAGCTACCATGATAGCTAATTAGTTACTAGGAAAGCTAATTAGCCACCATTATAGCTAATTAGCTACTAGACCAGCTAATTAGCTACCATGATAGCTAATTAGCTACTAGACCAGCTAATTAGCTACCATGATAGCTAATTAGTTACTAGGAAAGCTAATTAGCCACCATGATAGCTAATTAGCTACTAGAGCAGCTAATTAGCTACCATGATAGCTAATTAGCTACTAGGACAACTAATTAGCTACTAGGACAGCTAATTAGCTACCATGATAGCTAATTAGCTACTAGGACAGCTAATTAGCTACCATGATAGCTAATTAGCTACTAGGACAGCTAATTAGCTACCATGATAGCTAATTAGCTACTAGAATAGCTAATTAGCTACTAGAATAGCTAATTAGCTACTAGGATAGTTAGCTAGTTACGAGAATAACTAATTCCCCTTTATTACGCAGGTCGATTTATTTATTAGGTTCAAACGAATGCATCCAACTATCAAAGTTCAACTACGAACATTCGAGTCTCTTAAGCCACACTTTGTGAGACGCTTAAAGGATCGATACACATGTTGTTGCATTTACCATGTACAGATGGGTTTTCTGAAGGACTCTGTTAATCTACTACGTCACCATAGCGCATCCCTAACTAATACAGTTTGCACATGTGGGTGCCCAATCTGTCGATCAAGCCCGCAAGAGGAGTGTAAATCATCTGAGCACGTTATCTCTTCCATGAGTTATTTATTAGATTCAATATTGTGTCCGAGAGAAACTGACGCTATCTTCCATATTCATAAATGTGTCATGGGTTTATGTCAAGATTGTGGCCCTACTAGATTTAGGTGGTGTCCAAATGAATTGAGTAGTGAAATATTGATCTCTGTGAAGTTATTTGAGTCAGTGAACACCAATTTCGAAGGAAAGGTGTGTAAAAGAAAGGATCTAGTTCGGAAGATGCTTAAACCAAGGGATTTGGTGTCTCTGTTTGTAGTATCTCTAGGAAAGTTCATTAAACACAACTTCATTTATTCATGGCAGGCCCATCAGTTTAAGACTTGCATATCTGATTTCCCAAATGATGTAGTAGTCTCAGTAGTAGATTTCGCAGAGAATTATACTTTCAAGCAGCAGAATGAAATTCAATCTATGCATTGGTGTTTAGTTCAGGTAACCATTTTTGTGCACATAACATATTTTCGAGTTTCAGGTGATGTTAAAAAAGTAATTCATTTCTTTATTTCCGATGATAAGAAGCATGATACCTTGTTCATCCAACACTGTTTTAAGTTACATTGGCAGTGGTTATTAGCTCAACGTTTGGAGCTTACTCAACATTGGGTCTGGTCTGACGGAGCTGCGTCACAATTCAAGGCTCGACGTCCATTTTATTTTGTGGGGAGGTATCCTGCTATAACAGGTTTGGAGATGAGATGGAATTTTTTTGGGTCTGGCCATGGTAAAGGTGAACATGATGGTGCAGGGGCTGTTATAAAGCGGGCACTTACCCATGAACAACTAAAGACAGATGGTGTGCACATGAATTGTGCATCACATGTAGTTGAATTTTTAAGAACAAATATGTCAACGAGTGCCACAAGTGTTTATTCCTCGCAAGTCCGAGATATCAAACGTGAATTTTGGGAAGTGAAGATAGATGAAGTAAATAGGGAGAAGACCTGGGAGTGCCAAGGAATTCCCGAATTGCGATCTCTGCATGCTGTTCGCGGTTATTCCAAGTTGGATGGTCATTGTATTGCGGTTAGAGAATTGACTTGTTTTTGCTTCCATTGTGTGTAGGGAAATTGGAGATATTGTCTAAACAAAGCATACATTCAGAATTGGGAGTATCACACTCTGAATGATAAGGAAGCAATTGATGGAGAAACAGGGCAGAATGCTGACTTCACATATGAGGGACTTGGAGATACTTTGAGTGATGTCCTGAACGTTGGGGATAACTTCGCTGTAAATGCTGAAGAAGGCAATTCAGAGGGTGTTGATTTCTATATATTAAAGTGCACGGTTAGTAAACAGTGTGCAAGGCAGAATATTGTAGATGCATGGGGAAATTTTGTATCTGCCGGGACATTCTACATCGAAGGCATTTTTTATGCAAAACTAGATGACTACGAATATGTGTACAGGCTGTTAGAAGACAAACCAGCGGCGTATATGTACTCTCATTTGGTCAGGTGCATCAACGTCCCAATGTCAGAATACAATAGCTGCTCCGGTTTATACACTGTTGGTGCTAATGTGTACGAATGTATTTACAATAGTATGCCATGGAATTTGTAGCTACAAGTAGCACTTACCATGTTCTCTTGTAAAACAAACATGTATTTCGCGAAAACAGTTAAATAAATTCGTTTGGAATCAATTTCTTGTATACAGTCTGCTTTCTGTGCTTTTTTCTCAATAAAATCATGTCTTTTTTGTTAAGTTTTAAGTTATAAGTTATTGCGAAATAGTCATCAGTAGCTAATTAGCTGTACAAATGCAGCTAATTAGCTGTCAATAGCTAAATAGTCATCAATAGCATGAAATCAACAATCTGCAACATATTCCTCAAATTACACAGTAGATAAGTACAGTGGGAACAAGTAATTAAATTCTTCATTGAATAATGCCATCTCTTTACATATTTATAAATTACCATTGGAAATGTCTACAAATCTCCTATAAACAGCTAAGCTCTTGCTAGTCAGTGGAACGAGTCTACATATATTATCCGCATATCGAGCTCGGTATGGAGTCCACAACAATGCATCTAGTTGGCAGCTCACTATTTGCACCAGGTACTGTTCAAGCATTTCCTCGGGTAGAATGAGACATCATCTCCGAATATTGAAGTAGTGTCGGAAATGTTCTGTATCCAAAATCAATGTATTGTCGGCATTATATTCAGGCCAAGTAGCCCAAAAATCAGAAAGTCTCTTGAATCTTGCAGCTTCCATTTGCTCACAATTTTCTCGTGCCCATTGACCTTTAAAACGACTTCGCCATTTTGGGAAGAATCTTGCCAAACACTTCCATACATCTGATTTTGGTTTTTCACTCCAAATACACAAATCAAAGTATTCCACAGCCCACTCTAGAAACTGATTTGCGTCCCTCCTTGGCTGCATATATGTCACACTCATCAAGACTTTATCAAGCTCCAAGATTAAGGCTCTTCTTTCGACTTCTAGTGGTTTAGGTTTCCATTCCTGAAACTGAACCGCTGTTACACCATTTTCTGGTAGGATACGATCAATCTCAATCAGCTCAAGTTCGGCTGACACAACTGGCGTCCTTTTCCTCTTTAAACCCCTAGTCGACTGTGTTGGGCCTAGCTTCACATTCTGGTTCTCTTGTTTTGTCGACTTAGTTATCAATCCTTGGATTACCTCGGTGCATGTAGCTACTGATCTGCTCGATATCAGTCCACTGGTATCACATGCTGCATCTACCTGCAACACCAAGTCATCCGTGCTACATGCTGCATCTACCTGCAACACCAAGTCATCCGTGCTACATGCTTGATCAACTTGTGTGACCAGATCACTTGTGTCAGTTGCTACATCTACTTTCAAGATGGGGCCCTTTAAACATGCCGCAACATCAACAGTATCCACACTGCCATTGGCCTTACGAGCAATAGAATCAAACCCTTTAGACTCTGCAACATCAGAAAACACCAACATATTCACACTCACAAAGTAACTAATAGTCTCACAAAACAATATCCTGAACATCAAAGAGTTTCAGTCATAGAACAACACTCTTCAAATTATCTTGGAAAAACATCATAGAGTTCCATTACATAATGTGGATCAAGCAACAACCAATCTGAGGTTTTACTTGTCCAACAGGATAGTAAAACTTCATAAAACCCTAGCAAAATCCCTAAGCTAACAATCATATCCAACTAAATAGTATTTCACTCCACTACGTCTGGGCCCCTTGACCGAGTAACTGGTCTTGTTCCCGATCGTGGCCCCTTTTTCAGGTTGGTTCCCCATTTAGCCTTGCTTCTTTCACCCAATGCGCAAGTGTGTCCTCCTCCGACAACCTTCCCATCGCCTCAGCAGCTAATTGCACATCAGCCATTTCTTGAACTAGCTTTTCAAGTACAAAGGGATCTGTTTGGACATTTTCAGTAGTTGGGCTCGGTGAGGTGGAATCAAGGTCTTGAGACTCGAAGAAATGTTGCATCAAGTGTTCATAAACACTGTTGTTGTGAACCTCAGTTTTACATGTTGTTTCCACTATTTCATGGCATTTCACATCGTTGCCTAATTCAGTACACTGTTCCAAAAGAATAGGGTGGAGCTGATCTGAAGGAGATGTGATAGCAGGACTCTTACTTTCAGCCACATTGGCAGTAGTATCCTCATCTGTTGCAGCATCATCAACACCAGACACATCATGTGCCGTCCTTAATCCACAAGATTCTACAATAACATGACAGTTATTTAGGATAGCTAATTAGCTACTTTACTAAACTATGGTAGAAGCTAGGATAGCTAATTAGCTAGTATGATAGCTAATTAGGTACTTTACTCAACTATGGTAGTAGCTAGGATAGCTAATTAGCTACTTTACTCAACTATGGTAGTAGCTAGGATAGCTAATTAGCTACTTTACTCAACTATGGTAGTAGCTAGGATAGCTAATTAGCTACTTTACTAACTATGGTAGTAGCTAGGATAGCTAATTAGCTACTTTACTAACTATGGTAGTAGCTAGGATAGCTAATTAGCTACTTCACTAACTATGGTAGTAGCTAGGATAGCTAATTAGCTACAATGAAAGCTAATTAGCTACTTTCTCAACTATGTAGTAGCTAGGATAGCTAATTAGCTACTAGGACAGCTAATTAGCTGCCAGTAGCTAATTAGCTACTAGGATAGCTAATTAGCTGCCAGTAGCTAATTAGCTACTAGGATAGCTTATTAGCTACTTTACACAACTATGGCAGTAGCTAATTAGCTACTATGATAGCTAATTAGCTAGTAGGATAGCTAATTAGTTGCCAGTAGCTAATTAACTACTAGGATAGCTAATTCGCTAGTAGGATAGCTAATTAGTTGCCAACAGCTAATTAGCTAGTAGGATAGCTAATTAGCTACTAGGATAGCTAATTAGTTGCCAGTAGCTAATTAGCTACTAGGATAGCTAATTAGCTTTTTTACACAACTATGGTACTAGCTAATTAGCTAGTAGGATAGCTAATTAGCTGCTAGTAGCTAATTAGCTACTAGGATAGCTAATTAGCTGCTAGTAGCTAATTAGCTACTACGATAGCTTATTAGCTACTTTACACAACTATGGCAGTAGCTAATTAGTTATTAGGATAGCTAATTAGTTGCCAGTGGCTAATTAGCTAGTAGGATAGCTAATTAGCTTTTTTACACAACTATGGTACTAGCTAATTAGCTAGTACCATAGCTAATTAGCTACTAGGATAGCTAATTAGCTAGTAGCTCATTAGTTGGCAGTAGCTAATTAGCTAGTAGGATAGCTAATTAGCTGCTAGTAGCTAATTAGCTACTACGATAGCTTATTAGCTACTTTACACAACTATGGCAGTAGCTAATTAGTTATTAGGATAGCTAATTAGTTGCCAGTGGCTAATTAGCTAGTAGGATAGCTAATTAGCTTTTTTACACAACTATGGTACTAGCTAATTAGCTAGTACCATAGCTAATTAGCTACTAGGATAGCTAATTAGCTAGTAGCTCATTAGTTGGCAGTAGCTAATTAGCTAGTAGGATAGCTTATTAGCTACTTTACACAACTATGGTAGTAGCTAGGATAGCTAATTAGCTACTTTACTCAACTATGGTAGTAGCTAGGATAGCTAATTAGCTACTTTACTCAACTATGGTAGTAGCTAGGATAGCTAATTAGCTACTTTACTAACTATGGTAGTAGCTAGGATAGCTAATTAGCTACTTTACTAACTATTGTGGTAGCTAGGATAGCTAATTAGCTACAATGAAAGCTAATTAGCTACTTTCTCAACTATGTAGTAGCTAGTATAGCTTATTAGCTACTAGGACAGCTAATTAGCTACCAGTAGCTAATTAGCTACTAGGATAGCTAATTAGCTACCAGTAGCTAATTAGCTACTAGGATAGCTTATTAGCTACTTTACACAACTATGGCAGTAGCTAATTAGCTACAATGATAGCTAATTAGCTAGTAGGATAGCTAATTAGTTGCCAGTAGCTAATTAGCTAGTAGGATAGCTAATTCGCTAGTAGGATAGCTAATTAGCTAGTAGCTCTTTAGCTGGCAGTAGCTAATTAGCTAGTAGGATAGCTTATTAGCTACTTTACACAACTATGGTAGTAGCTAGGATAGCTAATTAGCTACTATGGTAGCTAATTAGCTATCCTAGCTACTACCATAGTTGTGTAAAGTAGCTCATTAGCTGGCAGTAGCTAATTAGCTAGTAGGATAGCTTATTAGCTACTTTACACAACTATGGTAGTAGCTAGGATAGCTAATTAGCTACTATGGTAGCTAATTAGCTACTTTACTCAACTATGGTAGTAGCTAGGATAGCTAATTAGCTACTTTACTCAACTATGGTAGTAGCTAGGATAGATAATTAGCTACTTTACTAACTATGGTAGTAGCTAGGATAGCTAATTAGCTACTTTACTAACTATGGTGGTAGCTAGGATAGCTAATTAGCTACAATGAAAGCTAATTAGCTACTTTCTCAACTATGTAGTAGCTAGGATAGCTTATTAGCTACTAGGACAACTAATTAGCTGCCAGTAGCTAATTAGCTACTAGGATAGCTTATTAGCTACTTTACACAACTATGGCAGTAGCTAATTAGCTACTATGATAGCTAATTAGCTACTATGATAGCTAATTAGCTAGTAGGATAGCTAATTAGTTGCCAGTAGCTAATTAGCTAGTAGGATAGCTAATTAGCTAGTAGGATAGCTAATTAGGTTTTTTACACAACTATGGTACTAGCTAATTAGCTAGTACCATAGCTAATTAGCTACTAGGATAGCTTATTAGCTACTTTACACAACTATGGCAGTAGCTAATGAGTTACTAGGATAGCTAATTAGTTGCCAGTGGCTAATTAGCTAGTAGGATAGCTATTTAGCTTTTTTACACAACTATGCTACTAGCTAATTAGCTAGTACCATAGCTAATTAGCTACTAGGATAGCTAATTAGCTAGTAGCTCATTAGCTGCCAGTAGCTAATTAGCTAGTAGGATAGCTAATTAGAAAAGACTAAGCTTATTAGCTACAGTATGGTATACCTATTAGTTTTCTCCACTCATTTGGTAGAGTTGTACTGCAATCTCCCAAATAGAATGCAACAATTCGATAGGCATGTTGAAAACAAAGTAGATGGTATGTGTGGTTGCATGGTTGTAGGTGAACCAACAAAGACGCAATTTTGTCCTCCACACCTAACCCGCAAGCGATGCAACGTGCTTGAACTGTCAATAAATCATTTTCTGGTTCTACTTCATTTGGTAAGGGAGCAAGAATGTTCAGGTCCAAATCCTGTCTGGTCCTTACCATTCCCTCCACAAAATGTAGCTGCTTCTTAAGGCAGCTAACTACCTGTTCTTGATGAATGTATTGTTCCTTCAACGCAATAGAGAAATTTACCGATTAATTATTCTTGTTGTTGAAAGATACACCAACTTTGCTCAGGAATTGTTAACTTGAAGCTTATCCAAATTGTAATCTGCAACAATATTTACACCTAGAAGGTCCAGGTTCATTGAAAGAACCTGGATCTCTATTTGCAGTTCTATTTTACGTTGGGGATCCAGTGGCCCCTCTAATTCAAGCTCCTGTTGCCCAACCTATTCCAGATAATGCTTGATTAGCACATTTTACCCGTTATTTATAACACAATCACATAACAGCAAAACAATAGTTACCTGAATCTTATTTCTAATTGTTGTAACAGCGGAAGTAACTTTGCTCTCCATTGCAGAAGCCATTGTGGCTTTCTCTAAATCAGTCTTAAAAAATGCCAATGTTTTAACTTAGCAAATCAGAAACCCTAATCATAATTTGTATTCAGAAATTTGAAATCAGAAACCCTAATCAAAATCTGTAATCAGAAGTTTGAAATCAGAAACCCTAATCAAAATCTGTAATCAGAAGTTTGTAACCAGAAACCTTATTCAGAAATTCTAATCAGAAATTTATAATCAAAAACCCTAATCAGAAATTTCAATCAAAAACCCTAATAAAAAATTTCAATCACAAACCCTAATCAGAAATCCTAAGCAGAAATTTATAAACAAAAACCCTATTCAGAAATTCTAATTTGTAATCAAAATTTGTAACCAGAAACCCTATTAAGAAATTCTAATCAGAAATTTATAATAAAAAACCCTAATCAGAAATTTCAATCACAAACCCTAATCAGAAATTCTAATCAGAAATTTATAAACAAAAACCCTAATCAGAAATTTCAATCAGAAACCCCAATCATCACTAAAGACAGGATTAAACACAAAAAAAGTAATATAAACACACCTATTGCTACTCCTCGATTTGCGAGACATCCTTGTATGGGACTCCAAGGACTTCGCCCTATTCAATTTTGGGGAAATATGAATCGGCACCAAAGTTCAGACAGTAGTCAAAAAGAAAAAACAAATGTTTGGGGTTTCTGTAACTGAAACATACCTGGACGATGATCGAGCGGGTTCTGTGTTGTAGCTCTCAATCTGCAATGTCGATTTTTTGCTGTTGCGGGAGCTACGTCTGCGTTCGTGCTCTGAGTACTCCATCTGCGTTCAAAATCAGACTTAGGCTAAACAGGAAATTGATGACATTGAAGTCGACCTTAGATGATGGTGATATTCCCCAAGTTCCACTACGTCTAAAACAGAAGTTCAAATATTTGAGTTTTTTCATAAATTAGTTTTTCAAATATTTGATTTTCCCACAAAAAAGACTAGCTAAACAAATAGCTAATTAGCTATGGCCATTTTAGTAGCTAATTAGCTATAATAGTGTTTCCACTCGCATGCTTTTACCCAGAGGCAAGTGAGTCACAGATCTCTTTAATTTGGGTTGTGTAATCGGCTACCGACATGTCCTTCTATCAGACATTGCTCAGTTCCTGTCGCAGTTGCAGCTTCCGGGAAGTAGTGCTTGTCGCGAAAACCTTCTTTTGGCGTCTTGGCATCTCGGACATGGCTCAGCAACTGGTCTCCGACACTGGACGCAAAGCAGTACATCACTCTGCTTGCTGCTTGTTCCGACACTGGGAAGTCCTTCTGTGTCGCATCAAGTGTTGTGTCGTTAGCTCCGTCGACATAGCTCTAGTAACCATGCCCAAGCAGGTATTGGTGCATCTTGTATGACCAAGATGCGTAGTTGGATCTGTTGAGCTTCTCCATAGGGAGCGAGCTAGCCATTCCTCTGTCCATCACTTCTCTTTCTGTTCTTACCGGGTCTTAGGGTTTGTCTTCAGATGCTAATGTTAGCTCCAGAGGTTCTCAACCCTCGCGCTCTGATACCATGTAAAAACGAAGGTGTGGAAGCGTCAGACAAACCGGCTCAGTCGGATAGCAACAGACAAAGAGAGCAAAAAATTAACACACAAAGTATACGCGAGAGAGATAGAGAATGAGCCGAACGTTAAAAATCTATTACAAAACAATAATAGTTCTCTGCATATGCAACATGCTTCAACAACACTATTTATACAAGTCCTAAGAGGACTGACAGAAGTACGGTGTACTTCTATGCTCACACGAGCATCTGACACTAACTACGAGTCATTAACTACCTAGCAGTCTAGGCTACTACTAGGCTTTCGATTACTGCTGGATCCGGCTAATCGGCTCCCCAGCTCACCGGCTCACTTGCTCACCGGATGCCGATCCGGATCCGGTTGAGCTTGCCGCTCAACATTTAGGATGTTGTTGTTGCCTCCATTCCTTTGTACTGTAACGATTTCAATAACACAGTTACAAATTTGTACCTCTTTGTGTCTCTTCCTCTTTCACTCTGTCTAGATCTTGATTCTGGTTAAGTTGCCTTTGTTACTCAATCTTTTCATCTTGTTGATCGTGTTTGCATCGACTTGTTGTCTTGTATTCCACATTGATGGCTTCAATTCCAACAAATAGAGACATGATTGGTGGTAGAGTTAATGGATCACATATCAAGATATAAGTCTATGATGATGTAGTCCAAATTCAAGGAAGGAAAGTATAATAATGTCTTAACCACAATGTCGATATGAAGATGGAAGTATCTCTACCAAGAAAATGCCCAACAAAATGTCCGTGTTAATAAATCCAAGATCTTGGATGCCACCAGAATGTTCTCGTTAACAAATCCAAGATCTTATTGACACCAAAATGCCCAACCATTTATGTATCACCGCAATGTTGTATGGCTTGGAGGCTAATGACCGATCAGAAACATAAAGACATTCTTATAAAAAGGTAATTCATTATGCTACTTGAATTGCTATAATTTGTATATGAATGTTGGGACTGAGAGCAAGATGTACTACAATATGTGTCACATGTGTGAACATAATCTTCAACAAATTTTACGTAGATGGGGCCACTAGAATGTTTGTGTTAACGAATCCAAGATCTTATTGACACCAAAATGCCCAACCATATATGTATTATGGCAATGTTGTATGGCTTAGAGCCGAATGACCCATTAGAAACATAAAGAAGATTCTTTTACAGAAGTAATCTAGTATGCCAATTGAATTGCCTATAATTTGTATATGAATGTTGGAACTGAAAGCAAGATGTACGATTAAGATGTCTTGAGCAAAGATATTTGTCTTGAGATTGTGACGAATAGTATCTATAATGCTTGAATCTAGTGGAGTATCAAAGGTTGTGGTTGCTTGAAGCCTGTAGAACCTAAGATTATATGTTTTTATTATCGAAAGTTGGATCACTAGGATGAAGTGATAAATGCGAATGTCATGATAAAGCATTTGCATTTCCTTATTGCTTCCCTGGACCAAAAGTAATCTTGGAATAAAAATGAATAAGGAAATTATTGTGCACATCAAGCATGTCTTCTATTTAATACAATTATTTTATGAGGACAACCTTTCAATAAATGTTGTCATTGGTCACAAGAATAAACTATTGTTAATAGCTCCTTATCATGTACCTCATAGTTGATCTCAGGAGTATCAAATTTGCATGGATACAAAGCCACTAGGTGTAGTTTCAAAAAATCTCATACATCTGCTTCAATAATAAATGGTCTTTGTGGATCAACATGAGTTAAAATAGGGGCAAATGTAAATGACTTCTTAAGATCTAGAAAACTTTATTTGCATCACAAGTCCATGATTGTTTTTTCCTTGTGAGTTATGTGAGAGGCAAAATAAGTTTTGAGTGATCTTGTATGAATTTGTGATAGAAATTTGCAAATCCTAGAAAACATTGCATTTCTCTCACAATCCAACACCATTTGGACTTTAGTTGGATCCAAAGAGATTCCTTCAAAGGAGTAATCTAGCCTAAGGATTCCCTTGTTTGCAATCAAGATTGCACTTCCCCAATTTTGCATAAAGGCCATATTCTTGTAGTCGTTTTAGTACTTGATGAACATGGGAATTATGCTCCTCTTGTGGTTTTGAATAAATCAATAGATCATCCAAATAGATGCTTAAAAAGATGTCCAAGAGATCTTGAAAAATGACACTAGCAATGTCTTGAAACTTTTGGTGTACTTGTGAGACCAAATTGTAGGGAAAAGAAGAGAAAGAGGGAAGAAAGAGAGATAGAAAGAAAAGAGTGTGAGAGAGAGAGAGAGAGAGAAGAAAACAATTATATTATTACGCCCTAACTATTACATCATTGGTGGTGGCTTTATAAGCCCACCACCGATACAGTTATGGTTTCTTGCTCATGAAGGAAACTGTATTCCTAAGATTAATAACTATTTATTTAATTATTTTTGCTTATAATTATTATTATTTTCCACACTTCCCCCCTAAGTGAAAATTTCTAGAAGTGTAGATTTTCATCTTTGTCTTCGATTACATCAATTAATCCAACTTGCTTGCAACAAATAATGTGCTTAGAATGTTGAAGAGGTTTCGTTAGAAAATCAGCCCACATTTGATGACTGGGAGCAAACTTTAACTCTATTTTCTTTGTTTCAATGAGATCGCGAAGAAAATGATGTTTTAAGTCCACATGACGTATATTGTCGCACATCTTCAGATTGTTGGCTAACTTGATGCAAGATTGATTATCGCAAAACAAAGTCACTGTTGGAATAGTAAATAGTTTAAATTCTTCAAGCATAGCTTTAATCCATATGCCTTATTTAGCCGCTAAAACTGCGAAAACATATTCAGCTTTGGTGGATGACAATGCTACGGTAGTTTGTTTCTTTGACTTCCACGAAATTGCAGCGCCAGCTAGTGCGCAAACATAGCCACTTGTTGACTTGCGATCGTCCACATCTCCCCCCGAATCTGAGTCCGACCAACCAATTAGTTGGCTAGAGGGATTTGTCCATCCTTGCACAAGTGTAGTTGACTCAGATTGTATGGCTCAGTAAGTCAACGCATAATGTTGAGTATGCTTCAAGCATCGTAGTAATCTTTTGAGCGTGATCCAATGCTTTGGTCCTAAATTAGCCATGAAACGAGAAAGAAAACCGGGAGCAAAGCAAATATCGGGACGTGTGCAACTTACTAAATATCTTATACACCCAATAATTTGTTTATAGGGTACATCATTTCAGAAATTTCTCGTTCATTTTTGGGAGAATCATCATTTGAAAGTTTACATGGAGAGGTAAGAGGAGTACTAATAGGTTTACTATGGAGCATATCAAATCTTTGGAGGATAGAATTAATATAAATTGATTGTGATAATGAGATAGTATGACTTGTTCTATTTTAAGTTATTTTGATGCCTAGAAAATGTGTCATAGGGCCTAAATCGGTGATAGGAAAGACATATGCAAGTTCCTTCTTTGCAATAGTTAGATAAGATTTGGAATAAGAGGTCAAGGGCAAATCATCAACGTAGACACCTATGATAACAAAATTGGATTTGGCTTTTCTAACATAAATATTTGGCTCATTGTTTAGACGATGATATCCAACTTTTATAAGAAATGAGTGTAGTTTGTGATACCATATGCGTGGAGATTGCTTAAGGCCGTAAATAGATTTACGAAGTCGACAAACATGTGTTGGATGACTTGGATCTTCAAAAAATTGTGGTTGTTGTAAATAAAGTTCTTCATCTAAATCTCCATGAAGAAAAGCCGTTTGTACATCCAAGTGATGCAACTCTAGATCATGTTGAGCGGCAAGAGCAACGAACTTTCGAAAACCACATATTTTTAGCGTTGGACTAAATGTATCTTGAAATTCAATACCTGGTACTTGAGAAAATCCTCGAGCAACAACATGAGCCTTGAAGCGAATTGGATTACCATTACTATCTCGCTTTATGTGTAAGACCCATTTAGAACCAATTACTTGATGATCTTTTGGAGGCTCAACAAGGGTCCACGTACCATTTTTAATTAAAGCCTTCATTTCTTCTTCCATAGCCTTTCTCCATTTGATAGAATTCAATCCGAAAAGTGCATCTTTGGCCGATAGATTTGTGTCATTACTAAGGGTTGGAATATCTTCTTCTTGTATATAAGCTTCATGGTCCAAGTCCACAAAATGTGCTTCCATTTGATAAAGTTGTTCATAAATACTATTTAGAGATCTATACTTTGGAGGTGGAGAGGTTGGTGGAGAAGTTGGTGATAAAGCTTGGAATGAAGGATTAGGAGAGGGAGTGGAGAAGATAACATTATTTGTATTGTTAGAGAGTTAAACAATGTGTATTTAAAGGAGTATGAGGAAGAGAATCATCTAGAGATTGGAATGAGGGAAGATGAGAAGAAGAATTAGTTGGTTGAGTAGGATTGATCTTTGCCTTGTGATTAGATGGAAGAGCAACACAAATAGTGGAAGTAGAGGATGAGCCAATGTTAGCTCCTTCAATATGAGAGCTATTAATATTAGAGATGGTTGAGGAAGGTGGTTGTAAGTGGGTTGGGGTAGGTAATAAAGGAGGTAGATTAGAAGAGAGTGAAGAAGAAACCTTTGTAGAAAGCCCATTTTCTTGAAATATCACATTGCGACTAAAGAATATTCTTTGCTTTTGTGGATCGTAGAGCTTGTACGCCTTGTATCCCGACGCTTCTCCATATCCGATGAAAATTGATTTTGTAGCCCTTGGATCTAGCTTATTTCTTTGAACATTTGGCACAAACGCATAAGCATAACAACCAAAAATACGAAGGTTACTTAAGTTAGGTTTGTGACATGCCATAGTTCATAAGGGGTTTGGAGCCCCAAGAATCTATGAGATCCGCGATTTTGAATATAGCAAGCGGTGCCAACCATGTCCTCCCAAAATTGAGGCGATAAGTGAGAAAATTGTTACATACTCGGAGCCATATTGAGAAGTGACCTATTCTTCCTTTTAGATACACCATTTTGTTGTGGTGTGTGTGGTGTTGATATTCTATAATGTATGCCTTCATTTTGATACAAACTTTGAAATTCATGAGACATATACTCACCACCACCGTCGGTTTGAAGACTTTTAATCTTTGAGGATGTTTGCACTTCAATTCGAGCCTTGTATTCTTTGAATGCTTGATAAGCTTGACTTTTGTACTTGAGAAAATGCAAGATTGTAAATCGACTAAAGTCATCTATAAAGCTAATGAAATATTTGGCTCCACTAAGAGAAGGGGTTGGAAAAGGTCCACATAGATCACTATGTACTAATGCAATAGGGTTAGTGGCTCTAGATCTATGCTTTGGGAAGGGTTGTTGGGGCATTTTCCCAAGGATACAACTTTCACACAAAAAGATGGGCTTGAATGGTTCTTTTGGCAAACCATGGACTAGATTATTACATTGTAATGTTTTTAGAGCATTGAAATGCATATGGCCTAGATGAAAATGCCAAAGAGAAGAGGGAAAATGAAGATTAGTTAGAGATATAGAGGATTGAATTGGAGTAGAATGATGTGCTTCGAAAATAAGAGATGTAAGAATACATTTTATGGGATATAAGCCTCCTTCTCGTTTACAACATGTTCTAATAAGTTCTCCATTGGAGGCTTTATGTTTAATAATAGCATGGTTAGGATGAAATTCAATGATAGTACCATTTGTCGTTGCTTGACTAATGGATAACAAATGGTTGGTGATGCCCGGGATATAGAGAACTTCATTGATTGTGAAATTTCTTCCTCCTGTGACTTCAAAAGTAATATCACCCTTGCCAATAGCTTGTTTAGTCCCATTATTTCCAAATATTACAATGATAGGAGGTTCAACTTCCTTATAATTACATAACCAATCTTTTCTATTAGTTAAGTGGTTAGTAGCACCATTGTCGAGATACCATATGTCATTTATATTACTTGGATTTGGAATCATGGTGGAAAGTTATTCGGCAATGAATGTTTGAAGGACATTGTGAAAGTGTTTTTAGAATTCAAGGTATTGAAATCTACAAGAATATAAGGTATGGTGCGTTCACATCCGGAGGGCAAGATCACGAGCTAAGGTCTTGAGGATAAGTCAAACAAAAAGCAAGTCACGTGGAGAAAAGTAAAAGAAGAAAAAAGCGGGCACCAAAATGCAGTCTACAACGCACGCTCATAACTCATTCGTTTGGAACCCAAATATAACGTGTAAATATGGGTTAGAAAGCTTATGACGAGAGCTATCCGTAGCTTTTTAAAACTCTAAATTTGGAGCATGGATGAGGGAGATATGACGATTAGAAGATCGTTGTGTCATAGCTAAGAATAGGAGATGGAAAAGCTCTAAAAAAAGCGTGGAAAAGAAAGCAAACGAAACTTATCTACTAGAGGGGAACTTCATATAAAGCAAGAAGAGTGAGGTGGTGAGAAGAGGGTTTTTTTCTTGTGGTGTTTTTCTTGCCTATTCATGTAGTGCGTTTTTCTAGTGATCAATTCATCCTTGTAGGCTTGAGTTTATGTATCTTCTTTCTCTTGTTTCTATGATCATCACTCCTTATTAATATATCTTTGTAGATTTGGGTTTCTATATCTTCCTTCTCTCTCTTTTCTATCATCATCTCTCTTTTCAGACATCATCATACTTTTCAGCATTTTGACATCCATCTCCTACGGCTTTTTCATCATCCATCTCTTCTTCAACAAGATGGGCTTGTACATGCCTCCACGGTTGGTAACTCTTGAAATTTGACTTTGCGCGACAATCTTTTGTTGCATGATTTGTACGTTGCATATTTTACAATAGGTGTTGTTGAACCACATTCCTCCTTGTTTAGTGTTTTGATCTTTCATTATCCATGGCTTTGTACTTTCTCCTCTTTGAGTGAATCTTTGGTTTTTGTATGCTATCCTTGCCACACTTGGAGTTGAATTTGAAGACCTTTGTAAACACATTCCTACCTACTGTTTGCAAGAAGATCAATTAGAGTTGGACAATTTATAGAGTTTTGGGTGGTTTTGAAAGTGGACCACGAGTGAGGAAAAGCGCCAAGAAGCGCTTGAAGTGTATGCGCTTGTTGGGCATTGTTTTTCGGCTCGTAGATAGTTTGTAAGTGCTTCCACATTTCATGAGCCGTCTCCATTTTTCGCAATATTTCTCCAGTGCCATCACCTGCATGCATTAGAATTTCCATTCTTGCACATAGGTCTTTTTCCTCATACTCTACAAGTTCTTCGCCTTTTTCAGGTTTTGTCGACGATCCTGAAATTATGTCCCATACTTTATTATATTTAAAAAGTAATTCTAATCTTGCCTTCCAAATTCGATAATTTGTGTCCGATAATTTCTCGATCGTGAATTTTCGCATGTTGAGTTGCGATGACGACATAGATTGTGCCATTATTGCAGAGGGCTGTCCGGATCAGCGCACGGCAAACACAAAATTGTCTTTCGTTAATTGACGATCTTGGACACTATGAATATGATTATTTTTGTATGGGCATAAAAGTTAAATTATGATAAGGGCATGTGTTTTGTGATTTAAGAAAGGCATAGACTATAAGGCTTTTAGGTTGTTTGGCTCTGATACCATGTAGGGAAAAGAAGAGAGAGAGAGAGAGAGAGAGAGAGAGAGAGAGAGAGAGAGAGAGAGCCCAAATGGATGTAGCTCAGTTGGTAAGGTTGCCCAATGGAGACCAAGTGGTCATGGGTTCAACCCCTACATTCCACAGTGGCATCTAGTGAAATAGAGATATATATGAAGTATATAATAGAGAGGTGAAGAAATTCGGTTTCGAACCCAAGACACAATGCTTGTAGTGTTATCGACTTACCATTAGGGTAAGCTAATTACGATAAAGAGAGACAGAGAGAAAAAAAAATAGTTATATTATTACGCCCTAATTATTACATCATTGGTGGTGGCTTTATAATCCCATCACCGATACAGTTACAGTTCTTCCGTATTCCTAAGATTAATAACAATTTATAATTATTATTATTTTCAACACTAACGACATCTCTGTATGCTCAAAATGACATATCGAATGCAGAAAATTGTCTCTCACTTGTCTCCCAGACAAAACTATGCATCTCGTAAATCAATACTTGTAAAATATTTTACTCCACAAATTCATTCTAAGAGACTAGAATCAAGGGGACTGCATAGCTATTACTAATAGTAATTTTATTCAAACATTGGTAATACACTACTAGATAAAGTGAACACTATTTCTTCTTCATATAGACAATGGGTGCACCAGTTGGAGATTTTGAGTATCACATGAATCCATTTACCAAGTTTTGCGCAATGTATATGTTTGAAGAACCTCAAGCTAGTTTGGTGAAAAATTGTAGATTGGTTCCCATGGTAGCTCCTTTCCTGGTTGTAAATCAATGGGACAAACATATACTTGATGTTTTACAAGTGTATTAGCTTTTACCTTGTCAAAAACATCTGCATAATCTTGATACTTTTTTAGTCTGAAGTTAGATTTCTAATTTTACTTCAATGATATTGGAAAACTTTATTGATATTACAAATATTAAGAACATTCATTCTTTTCGTCCTTCTCGACGTAATTGTAATAGTGAAATAGTTGAAATCCTATGAGATTGAGTTCTATAATAGTAAATGCTTGGGGTTTCAAATTATTTTGTTAACAATACTTGATTTGTCGCTTTGTCAACTCAATTTTGGGGTTATCTAGTTCAAACCACGACACCCGAAACAATTGGATGTCTAGGGCTGCTAATTATGTTAAAGGATTTACACATGCTAAATTATCTAGCACAACATAAATTGGCTTAGACTCCTCTACTATATTTCTGAAAACAAAAGGGCAACATCAATAACTACTACAAAAGTTGGGCTGGGAAGTTTTGTTAGAGTTACCTGATGAAGTCGAGCAAAATCTCTATCCATGAAGCAATAATTTCCCGGTATCTAGGAGTATTAGAAAATGAACTTAGTGATTTGTTGTTATACTAACTTCCACTTTACCTAAGAATACGTTGTTAACTTGTTTAGAAGAAATGGAACCATTGATGGATTCCACAAATCCAAGACTGCCCAACCAAACAACTCCTATTTTGCCTAGACTTAATCGTTTAACTCAACATCTAGTTGACTTATAACCTCAAATTTATTTGATAAGCTTGGTCCACCAATATTGTTAGATACCCTTAATGAAATAGACTTAGGTTTGTCAATAGTAGCAACTTGGTTTACCCACATTTGGGCCTATAGGGACAATTCACTACAAGATGCACTAGGCCACCAAAATATATACATAGGCGGTTTGCTCGTTTTTGCTTTTCCTCTTCTGACAATGGTTCATGATGACATATTGCATTGATTTCCATTCGTATTGGAGCATTTATAAATGATGCATTGTATGATTCTGTTAGGGAGGGTTTGCTTGATGTCATTGCATTTCCTCATCTTACAATGGATAGTGACGATGTGTTGCATCGATTTTCCATTGGTGTTGGAGCATTTGTAGATGATGTATTGTATGATTCCCTTGGGTAGGGTTTTCTCGATGCCATTGTTTTCTCTCTTCGGACAATGGTTCATGATGATGTGTTCCATTGATTTCCATTGGTGTTGGCGCATTTGTAGATGATGTATTGTATGATTACCGTGGGGAGCATTTTGCTACAATTGATGCATATGTGGGCTATGACCTTGTCCTTGCCATTTGTTGTCGTCGTTATGAACTTTGCTTGAAAAGCTAGTTATCGCATGGTACTGATTGACTAATTGGCCACGTGAGTGAATTTCGTCGTCCCATGGAATATCGGTTGCCAGTAGACAAAAATCAGTTGCATAGGCTGAGGCAAGATGATTCCTTTCTCGTAGCCTTCAAATTTTGTCCATTGCTATTCTAACACTATCAGTATCTCCTACACATCCTTTGGTTAGTGAATTCCTTGATTTATTTAACAAAGGAGATCCTTTTTCAACAAGGGTGTAAACCAGGCTAATGTTATACCGGTTAGTAATGTGTCTACTAATACCATTTGTGATGAGTCGGTTGGATATCGAGAAGGATGCATTTTGATTATTAAACATACTGGGTTGAGAAACCCTCTAGATTGTGATCATGTTCCATCAAATTTAATGGAAAAACTGATTTTTGGTTCCTTAAGGAGTCCTTGAGTTCTCGTTCCTTGTTATTGTCGAGACACAATTGTTGCTTCTAATGGTTGTGCTATGAAAGAATAGCGCGCGGAAGCTAAAAGACAAAACCGGTTACATTCGGATAGCAACAGAAAATAAATGAAGGATTAATGGAAACTCAGATAACACGCAGAGAACTTGGGAGAGACAGAGGGACCATAACACTTAAAACTCAATTAAAAAATAACACTCTATGTACATACAATGTGCTCAAAGAGCACTTTTATTCAAGTCCTTAAAGGATTGATAGAAGTACTAACATGTACTTCAATGCTCATAACTGAGTGACTGACACTAACTCCTAAAAATATGCCTATCTACTAGGCTAGGATCGTAGGCCTCTAATGGCCTACTAGCTCTCGTGGATCCACCTCTCCGATTCGACTTTTCGATCTGATTTGTCTCTTGGCTTCTTTAGCCAATCCGGCCCATGTTGAGCTTCCATCTCAACACTCCCTCGCAAGCTCAACTTGAGGTTTCATCTCATCTGTCGGCTCCATCTTCTGGCTCTTCCTATCATCCTCACGCCTTGATTGCGCTCCTCCACCAGTCTGGTTCCGCATTCTACACCCCCTCCGGTCTAGCGCTTCTTAACCCATCCAACTCCGCGCATCTTGTCTACTCTTAAGGTCCTTCTTAGCTCCCTTGTTGTTGTGGTATCAACGCTCCTTGACTTGTTGAATCCTTCGTTTCGGTGTTGGCTTCGATTTCCCTCTTGTCTGCTTGACCTTCTTTGGATTTGGCTCGTCCGAATCCAACCACTTGATCAAATTGGTTGTCTCCAATTCATCATCTGTCTTCAGCCCCTTGACCACATCCGACCATGTCTTGGTCCTGGCCTTTTTCTCTTGGTCGGCTCTATCCTTCTTGACTTTGCTACCTTTCCCACCTGTTCCAGCTCTTCTAGATGTGCCGACTTCTTCAATTGATTCGGCATATTGTTCAGTTTCGGCTTGTTCCTGTTGCTCTCCCCCTTTTTCTCTACCTGTTCTCCCCCTCAAGTGCGACACATTGAGATGTTGTAGACTACACATCTCCGAAAAGTGCTACAACTTGGACGATCTGAGCGCCTTGGGGAAGATGTCGGCCACCTACTGTCAGGAGCAATACTAAGACAGAGAAGTACTATTAACAATAATACTAAAACAGAGAAGGAATTAGTACTAAAAGATGAGGATTAGTACTAAGGAAGGTGTAGAACTCTCGAGAGAAGGAGAGAGTGAGTGACAGAGAGAGAGAGAGAGAGAGAGAGAGAGAGAGAATGAGGATAACAAAAAATATATATTATGTTAAGGGAATATAAAATAGTAGCTAGGAGGCTTAAGACTGGGGTTTAACCGATTTGGTTCGAAATAATGCCTTGTGTCACCTTTTATAGTGTTCTCAGGAGTACTCCTGAAGTTTCTAGAATGTTCTAGAGAAATCTGGAATATACATCAATTTTCTATAGTAGAATCTAAATGAAAATAATATCTTTCGTATTACAACATATAGTCTAATGGTCAAGAGCTCGACCCATGTAACATAAGGTCATGGTTTCGAGTCTTTCCATATCATGACACTATCCCCTTTTTAAAATGACGAGTGTCACGAGTCGTTTTTGGATTGAGGACCCGGTTTGTCTGGATATTGACGATGGAGGTCTTCAAGAAGAGCACCAGCATTGGTGACATTATCTATTGGTTCCCAAGTATGCTCGCTGGGACTATATCCTAGCCAATCGACTAAATAGTAGAGCTTGTTGCGAACAATCTTGGAATCGACGATGGCGACAACCTCGTACTCAGGATGTATCCGAAGTTGAGGACGTAGATCGAGACGAAAAGGGACATCATTAATTTTTCCGATAATACACAGAACGGACCTAATCGACGATAATCCAACTTCTCGCATGGGCGAGTAGTCTTGATGTGTCGTCATAGTAGCCACACCCAATCTCCAATGTGAAAACTAGATGGAAGCAAATGACGATCCGCATAAACCTTGTGTATTTGTTGAGCTTGTTGTAGATGAGTAGATAAATCTGCTTCTATCTTACATAGATGCTCCAAACAATCCTCTGCACAAGGATTTGTGGGTAACTCTGGGATTTCAAATACACACCACCGGGGGTGACAGCCCGTGTAAGCATAAAATGGTGTCACCTTTGTCGATGAATGGACAGAGTTATTATACGCAAATTCAACAAAGTGAAGAATATCCACCCAATCATCTTGATGATAGCTTAAAAAGCACCGAAGATACTGCTCCAGCGTTTGATTTGTTCGTTTTGTTTGGCCGTTTGTTTGTGGGTGGTAGCTAAAGGAGAGGTTACAAGTGACCTTAAGCATTTTAAAGAGCTGCTTCTAGAACTTTGAGACGAACTGGGATCCACGACTGTTGATGATACTATTGGGAAGGCCATGATACCGACATACTTCATGCATGACAATTTCGGCGGTTTGTTCACTAGGGATTTCCTTAGTACATGGCAGGAAATGGGCCATCTTCGTATATTGATCTACTATTGTTAAGATCGCATCGAATCCCTTAGAGACCGAAAGATCTGTGATGAAATCTAGGGCAATGGATTGCCATGGATTGCTTGGAATTGGTAATGCTTCTAATAAACCATATGGATGATGCCTTGGCATTTTTTCTCTGCAACATGTATCAGAAGTCCAAACAAAATCTTTGACAAATTGTCGCATATGGGGCCACCAGAAGGATTGTTGTACTAAATCTTGTGTTTTAGTACTACCAAAATGCCCAACTGTATATGTGTCATGATAGTTTTGGACTACTTGACGGCGATAAGTACCATTAGGAACATACAAGAGTTTCTTAAAGAATAGTAATCCAGCATGACATTTGAATTGTCGATAGTCCGTACTTGGTTGTTGCGATTGTGAATAAGATGCTCAAGAGGGATCAATTTGTGCTAGAATGGCTTGAGCGAAATCATTTGTCTTCAAGTTCTCATGTATGGTATTGATAACGTGGGAATCCAAGGGCATACCGAAGACATGTGTTGCTTGCAGTCGTGCCGGTCCCAAGATTACTAACTTTTGGTTATCGAAAGCCGGCTCGCCGAGACGTAGTGCTAGATATGAACGCCGTGATAATGCATCTGTGTTACGGGCATGACCATATAATATCTCGTGGTAAGAATTTACCGTAGTATTCTATACACGTGGATAAGTGTGAGGGTTAAACGAGAGTGTAGAGAAGGGGAGGATTACTTTTAATCCTCGGGATTGAGACAACCCATTAGGTCAAGTATGAACTTGCCTGGGGGCCTTGGGTATCGCTATAAATAAGAGGCCTAGCTACCCTCATTGGATCATCTTTTGACTACATCGAGACTCTGCTCGTGTGGTGGGTCAACTCTTGTAGCGAGCGCACCAGCACCAGGTACGACTCGACGCCACGACGGTGGTATGGGACGCCGATCGAGGCTCGAGTCCGTCTCGATCCCTTCGCTCGGGGGTGGTCGGGTGGATCGTCACCCTTCTTTCTCTTTCTTCTTTCTATCTATTATTACTTTATCCTTATCTTAAGCTTACTTTAGTACTTAGATCTATAATATTTGGTATCAGATTTATGTACTAATGTTTCTTTGTTTTTCATTTGTCTTTTGATTGATGTTGATCGATCGATATGCGGTCGGCCTTGATCCAGACAACGATCAACAAAGAACTTCGGTAACTCTTTCCAGAATTTTTTTTCTATTCTCTCTTCTCCCATCTAATCATGTGTTTAGTTTATATGTCATTTTTTTTCATTAAGTCAATGATGTTGTAGTGGTCTTTAATTGATTATCTAAAACGTTTACATATGTGCACGAGCTCAATACCTCGTTTGACATATTAATAATATGTGATGAGTGTCGTATGCGTACGAGGTTAATACCTCAATTACATTCACGAACATATGTTACGTTTGCGTATGAGTTGTTGATTTGTAGTAAACGATATGCGGTTGGTCTCGTATGCGTAAGAGGTCAATACCTCAATTGCGTATTACGATGATCTCTTATTTGTGGATGTTTCGTGTGCGTAGAGGTATATACCTCGATTACGTATCTCGATCACATCATTTGTGGCTATTTAATATAACGATATGTTTAATATAGGCATATGTGGTCACATATATACGTATTTGATCGTATATATGTGATAAGTAAACATATGTGTATATTCGTTATTACGTGATTATATCGAAAGTTGTCCTTGTCGGGAAAAGGATGTTGGTGGCCGTCCTCACATTTTTGTGAGAATGGCGTTGTCACCATCCCTTTTTCAACATTTTTTTATTGTTGATAACACCGTTGACGACCTCGATTTCGTTACGTAAAGAAACGCCAATAGCCAAAATGATGTTGAGTACGTAGGGCTTGACCCACTTCAAGTGAGGTCGCTCCAATGACGCACGTATCCAACATCCCTCCCTCGTTACATGGATACGATGCCACCATGAGCTCGTTCTTACGAGAGGCATTCGTAATGACGTGACCATGTGATGGCCCACGTGAGCCTACTACGAAATGAGGGCTCATTTGGCTTGACCATTAGGTTGCACTTTGGCGTATGCCATCGTAATTACGAGACTTGAGGTTAGGTAACGTACCAACATAGTTTTGGTAAATGAGGGCGAAATAAGGACCCTTGACATATATGTTCTTTTAAAAAAAAAACATATATGATCAATTGCCTCGCATATCTCTTATACGCATCAAACATTAAGCATTCGAGAAGAGCAACTTACTTGGTTGCCTCAAGTGTTTAATGTATTTGTTCTCGAGGTCTCGAGTTCAAATATGACCAAGACCATACAATATCCTTGATACATATGACTGTAACACATGTTTAGACTTAAGGTCTAAGTGCACCTCGGGGTCCTCGTAATAGGACTTAATAAAGAGCCGAAACCACATATGTGGGCACCGAAATATAGTTTATTATTAACATTTTTTTCGTGTATAAACAATTCATGACGCGAACATACATGGTTGAGCCTCGGGGAGCCACCATGAAAAAATCGATATAGAGATCAGGGAAAGACATTTATTTGTCACCCCCATGGTTTTTAAAACACCTTTGTGTTACCATAGTAACCTGATCTTGAACCTCATCTCATACGTCTAGAGGGGTATTGACGTGAGATAATGATATCGATTAATGCTCGCCCATGATATGTTTACATCACGACATGATGTTATAACTATATTTCTGACCTTGTCCTATTTCTTTTCCAGAAATAATCTTTAATGGCTCAAATTAACGACCCCATGTCATCCGCTCAAGCGGAAGGAACTCAAGGGAATCCTCCTGGACAAATGTCCACTGAGATGTATTTGGCACAAATAACCCAATACCTCAGTTTCACCGCTCAACAGATGACCGAACTTCGGCAATCTCAGAGTGCTCTTGAGGCACGTGTCATAAGTCTACAACGTGAGACTAATAGACCTGATGAGCGACAAGGTGAACCATCATTTGTTGTTAAGCCATTTACGGGAGACAAAAAGGAAAGAACCGAAGAAGCAATCTGCACATGGCTGGGACGATGGGAGTCTCATTTTGAGCTCTATCCCACGCCAGATAGTACGAAGATTGCATATGTCGGCCGAGAACTCGGGGGTAAGGCCGCCGCCTGGTGGCGTGGGCTCCGTACTATGGGGAAATTGCCCGATACCTGGATAGATTTTGTCACGGTTTTTAAGGGCCAATTTCTGCAACCTCCCTCTCGAACCGAGGCAGCACAAGCTTTAATGAACCTCTCTAGCAGGAAATTTTCCTCGCTAGAAGACTATGTTCACCATGCTAGAACCCAAATCCAAAAATCGGGTCTAGAAGGGGACAATTGGTTGATAGCTTGTTTTGTCAATGGCATCCCCAATTCGGACTATCACTGGATAATGCACGATAAGGATCCAAAATCCTTCGAAGAGGCCGTTGAAATAGTTCTTCGCTATCAATGCACTTCGAAGAAGGACCATAACAAACCCAACGAAGCGCCCGGGACTAAGCAGTCGCAATTTGTTGGGAAACGCAAGACACCCAACGAATTCCTGGATCGCGATTGTAAGCGACAACATCCTTTTTGTGTATTCTACAAAAAGAAGGGTCATACAAAAGATCAATGTTGAAAGCTCCAACGGAAAGAGCACGACAACAAAGCTAAAGCTGCAGACCATAAAGGTCAGATTCCTAATGTCCTTCAGGTCTATACACATCATTTAAGTAATTGTCAATGTTCTTTCCCTCACTATGTATTGGGTCCCAATGATTTACTACGTGCAAACGGGTATATCAATGGATCTCCCGTACAATTTTTATTTGATTCGGGAAGCTCACACAATTTTGTGAATGATCGTTTGGTTCAGATATGGGGAATCCAACCCACCGTAAGTGATCACACCTACACGGTGCACTTGGCTGATGGAAGAGTACAATACATCAACGGGGCGATTCATTCATTAGGAATTTCTATTGATACTTATATAGAGGAAGTAGACTTCCATGTAATGAATCTTTGTACCACTGATGTAATACTGGGTTATCCCTGGTTTTATAATAAAAACTCTTCTTTATTTATTGATTGGGTTCGCCATTCCATTTCTTTTGTACTGAACGATTGTACGCAATTTATTCAATGTGTAAAAAAACAATCCCTCTCGATTGTTTCCTCGTGTCCATCAATATCTGAGTTGTCTTGTTCTACGTTTTTTTATTGTGTACTTGATCCGGACATTCACGTTTACAATATCGATAATGTCCCGGTTCAATTATCATATTTTGAACAACAACAACTTGATGAAATCTTAAATGATTTTCATGATGTTTTTCCAAGTGAACTACCTGATGGGTTACCTCCTAAACGTAATATAGACCATCGTATAGATATTGTACCTGGTGTTGCACCAATAAGTATACCTCCGTATCGCTTAAGTCGATCCGAAGAAGATGAGGTATCTAAGCAACTCAAGGACTATTTACGAATGGGTTATATACGTTATAGTAAATCTCCATGGGGTGCACCAGTTCTCTTGGTTAAAAAGAAAGAGGGCACATGGCGTATGTGTATTAATTACCGACGCTTGAATAAAGTGACGATCAAGAATTCGTACCCATTGCCCCGGGCTGACGATCTAATTGACCGTCTCCAAGGAGCTCGGTATTTTACGAAACTTGATCTCCGTACTGGCTACCATCAAATACGAATAAGTGAGGACGATGTTCCTAAAACGGCATTTCGTACGTGCTATGGCCATTACGAGTTTTTGGTTATGCCTTTTGGTTTGACCAATGCTCCAGCTACTTTTCAACAAGAAATGAATGACATTTTCCGAGAACAACTTGGAAAATTTGTCGTTATTTTCTTGGATGATATTTTAGTTTATAGCCGTACATTACAAGAACATGCTAGACATGTCCGCTTTGTTTTACAAACATTGCGTGACAAACAGTTTTATGCAAAGATCTCAAAATGTGAGTTCTTCAAGAAATCAATTACTTATCTAGGACATCTCATAACCGAACGAGGAGTTGAAATTGATCCTTCTCGCATTGAGAAAATCAAGCTTTGGCCCACTCTTCGGAATATTCGAGAAGTTCGATCATTCCTTGGTTTTGTCGGGTTTTTGCGAAAGTCTCTTCGTAATTACTCCCAATTGACGACGCCGTTTACTGATCTTTTAAAAGGTCAAACACGTAAGTCTACAAAACCTATTGTGTGGAATGGTACACTAGACCTCGCCTTTAAGGAACTCAAGGACCTAGTTTGCAAGGCTCCTTCACTTCTTTTACCTGATCCTTCAAAACCTTTTGAGGTTGAAACCGATGCAAGCGATTATGCTATAGGTGCTGTCTTATATCAAGATGGTAAACCAATAGCGTTCGAGAGTAAGAAACTTGATTCTGCTCAATGTCGGTATACCGTTCAAGAAAAGGAATTATTTGCAGTTATACATGCACTCAAAACATGGCGCCATTATCTTTATGGAAATCACTTTGTGGTAACTACGGACCACGAGTCCTTGAAATATTTTTGTGACCAACAAGACCTGAAAGGTCGTAAGGCACGATGGGCTGATCTCATCCAGGACTTTGATTTTTCTATACGATATCGTAAAGGTTCCATGAACATTGTCGTTGATGCACTAAGTCGCATCCGTGAAGTTAACACGCTTAGCTTCACTGAAATATCATCCGATCTTTATGATCACCTTCGAGGAAAGTATCCTGATGACAGTTATTTCGCAAAATACTGGGCAAGAGTTGAGTTTGGAACAGACACCACCACATCCTTGAAGGAATACTTCCACATTGCTAACGGTTTGCTCTACCGTAATGGGAAGGTTTGTGTTCCAGATTTACCCGAGGTCAAAAAGAGGATTCTTTTTTAATGCCATGATGCACCCTCAACAGGGCACCCTGGAATACATCGTACACTTGTTCTCATCTCCACTCAATTTTATTGGCCTAAGATGCGTCCTGACATACATAGCTATGTGACTAAATGTCACCAGTGTCAGGTTAACAAAGCCGAGCGACTTAAAGCCGCAGGACTTTTACATCCCTTGGACATTCCCAATAATAAGTCGGAAAGTATATCCATGGATTTTATTGTTAGCCTTCCTCGCACCCAAAAAGGTCATGATGCCATCTGGGTTGTCGTTGATCGACTAACTAAAATGGCCAGATTTATTGCTACTAAAACCACGGTAACAGCTCCTGAACTGGCTTACCAATTCGTTGACGAATTGTTTCGTTTTTATGGGTTACCGATGGATATCGTGAGTGATCGAGATCCAAAGTTTACTAGTGACTTCTAGACGCAAGTCTTTAAGAAGTTAGAAACTACGTTGAGCATGAGCTCCACGGATCATCCTCAATCCGATGGACAGACAGAACGAGTAAATCAAATTATTGAGGACATGCTTCGAGCATACGTTGGTGCAAAACCAACAAAATGGGAACGTTATCTCCCAATTTTGGAGTTTGCTTATAACAGCTCCAAGCATACGTCGACGGGATATAGTCCTTTTATGTTGATGTATGGTTTTCAGCCACGAGCCCCGATTGATGTTAATATACATCATGATGAGTTGCGAAGTACGCAAAACTTTCTTCGGGATATGCAAGATATGTTGCATATTGCACGAGATAATATAAAAACAGCTCAAGATAGAGCGCGTTTTTATGTCGATCATCATAGGCAACCTCGTGTATTCAACCCTGGACAGAAGGTATTTTTATGTGTACCTCACAATTCTAAGACATTGTCTACGGGTAAGTGCGCTAAGTTAGCCCCACGGTTTTGTGGACCTTTTACAGTTCTCAAACGCATTGGGTCATCAGCCTATCGTCTCGCTCTTCCTGATGGTGTCGGAATTCATCCAGTCTTTCATGTGAGTCGTCTAAAAGAACTTCTAGGTTCTGGCGACAATACAATTACGACTGAAACTCTGGTTACTTCTGAAGAAATATCTTCTAAACCACATGTACCAAAAAGAATTCTCGATGTTAAAACAAAAAAATTACGTACTAAAGAAATCCGAGAATTTAAAATAAAATGGATGGATAAATCAATAAAAGATGCCACATGGGAACGCGAAAATACTCTTAGAACTAACTTCCCTAACTTTCCATTGCAAGAGTGCAATGTTTTAAAGAGGGGGAGTATGTTACGGGCATGACCATATAATATCCCGTGGTAAGAATTTACCGTAGTATTCTATACACGTGGATAAGTGTGAGGGTTAAACGAGAGTGTAGAGAAGGGGAGGATTACTTTTAATCCTCGGGATTGAGACAACCCATTAGGTCAAGTGTGAACTTGCCTAGGGGCCTTGGGTATCGCTATAAATAAGAGGCCTAGCTACCCTCATTGGATCATCTTTTGACTACATCGAGACTCTGCTCGTGTGGTGGGTCAACTCTTGTAGCGAGCGCGCCAGCACCAGGTACGACTCGACGCCACGACGGTGGTATGGGACGCCGATCGAGGCTCGAGTCCATCCCGATCCCTTCGCTTGGGGGTGGTCGGGTGGATCGTCACCCTTCTTTCTCTTTCTTCTTTCTATCTATATTATTACTTTATCCTTATCTTAAGCTTACTTTAGTACTTAGATCTATAATAATCTGCCTTCCCTTGTTGCTTCCCCGGATGATATGTGATTTTGAAGTCGAAACGAGTGAGGAAGTGGGCCCACCGAGCTTGATGTCGATTTAACACGAGCATTTTGAAAGTAGGCAAGGTTTTTGGGATCACTGAATATGATGACTTGATGAGAAGAACCCTCTAGAAAATGCCTCCATTGAGTAAAAGAGTCCACTATTGCTAATAGCTCCTTATCATGAATTTCATAGTTGATTTCCACGGTGTCAAACTTGCGTGAATAGAAAGCCACAGGTGCGTAAATAGAAAGCCAGAGGATGTAGCTTTTCATCATCGCCTTGTTGAGACAAAATGCTACCCAAGGAGAAATCCGACGCATTTGCTTCAATGATGAATGGTTTTCCTGGATCAACATGAGCTAAAATAGGAGCTGATGTAAATGCCTTCTTAAGAATCTCAAAAGTAATGTCCGCTTCTTCAGACCAAACGAACGATTTTCCCTTCTTGGTAAGTTGTGTGAGAGGCAGAACAAGCTTTGAGTAATCATGTATGAACTTGCGGTAAAAACTGGCAAAGCCTAAAAAGCATTTTACATCTCGCAATGAACGCGGAGTCTGCCACTCTACCACCATTTTGACCTTAGCTAGATCTATGGAGATGCCTTCCGAGGAAATGACATAGCCCAAAAATTCTACTTGGTTGCACCTGAAACTACATTTTTCCAATTTTGCATAAAGACCATGTTCTCGAAGTCGTTTTAGTACTAACGGCACATGAGAATCATGCTCTTCTTGGGTCTTCGAATAAACTAGTAGATCATCCAAATAGATGATCAAAAAAGCATCCAAGAGATCTCGGAATATATCATTTGCCATGTGCTAGAAGACTGTTGGCGCATTAGTGAGGCCGAATGACATGATCATAAACTCGAAGTGCTCATATCTGGTGCGAAATGCAGTCTTCCATTCATCTCTTGGTCGGATCCGTACAAGGTTATACGCTCCTCGTAAGTCGATCTTTGTGAAGAACCTTGCACCATTGATCCGTTCTAAAAGACTTGAGATAAGACGAAGTGCATACCTATTTCTGATGGTGACTTTATTCAACCCATGGTAACCTACGACAAGACGAAGTGATCCATCCTTTTTCTTGACGAAGAAAATGGGTGCGCTGGCTGGAGATTTCAAATGTCGAATGAAACCATTTGCCAAATTCTCCTCTATATACACTCGAAGGACTTCTAGCTCGAAGCGTATTAGCTCGTACTTTATCGAACACATTGGCATAATGACAATACTTCTCTGGAAGTTGAATGGTGGACTCCTCTTTATTGATATTGGAGGGGTTTACGGATATTGCAAAGAGAAACATTTCTTCCTTGCGTCCTTCCTCATGCAACTGATGTAGCGAAATGGTTGCAATCTTATGAGAAGATCTTCGGGTTTGTCGACACTGTATTTCTCTTGTTCTCCAATCTATGGTTGCGTTATGTAATTCGAATCATGGTAATCCCAAAACAATGGGATGTTCTAGGATACTAATTATATTAAATGATACTACACACACTAAGTTATCTAGGACAATATTAATGGGTTCTGACTCTTCTATAATATTCACGGAAGCAATGGGACGACCATCAATGACAACTATAGAGGCTGGACATGGGAGTTTCTTTAGGGATATCTGATGAGCTTGGGCAAAATTCCTATCCATGAAGCAAGAGTTGGCTCTGGAATCTAAGAGTGCTAAGACATGTACTAGAGGAGTACTTTTAGTACTAACCATTACTTGAACTAAGAACACATTGCTAACTTTCTTAGAGGAAATGGAACCACTAATGGGTTGCACAGATCTAAGGTTGTCCAACCAAACGGCTTCTATTTTGGTTGGACTTAATCGTTTAACTCTTCTTCTAGTTGACTAAGGATTTCAAATTTGTTTGAAAGGATTGGGCTATTAGGACTATCAGACACACCTAGAGGAATAGACTCGGGTTTAGTACTATTAGTTCTAGCGGTTATTTGATTTACCTGCATTTTCGGGCGATGGGGGCAATTCACTGCAATATGCCCCGGTCCACCGCAACAAAGACATAATCGATTTGCCCTGCGTCAATGCTTTTCTTCTTCCAATAGTGGTCCGCGGCGACGTGGTGTCGATTTCCATTAGAGCCATAGTATTTGTTGGAGACATATTGAATGACTCCCTTGGGAAAGGCTTTGCTATGATTGAAGCATAGCTGGGCTCCGATCTTGTCCGTGGCATTTGGAACTGACGTTCCGAACGTGGTTCGACGAGGCGATTATCGCATCGCACCGCATGACTGATTGCTTCTGTCAATGACTTTGGCTCCTCGGGGAAAGTTAAGAGTAAATCTTTAACATCATTACGTAGGCCAAAATGAAATTGCTCCATTAGTGTCTGGTCATCCCAGAGAATATCGGTGGCGAGAAGACGGAAATCTGAAGCATAAGCTGAGGCCGGCCGCTCACTTTGGTGCAATCATCAGATTTTGTTGATTGTTGTTCTAACATTGTCGGTATCTCCAAAACAGGCTTTAAACTCAGTAATAAACTCTTCGAAATTATTTAACAAGGGAGAGGTTTTTTCTAACAGGGGGGGAACCATGCCAAAGTTGTGCCTACTAGTCCCACTCGTGATGCATTGGTGGGATATTGAGAAGGATGCATTTGAATGATTAATCGTACCTGATTAAGGAATCCTCTAAACTGCGATCGCGTTCCATCGAATTTCATGGGAAGGCCGATCTTGGGTTCTTTATGAATCCCTTGCGTACTAGGTCCTTGGTGTTGCATCGCTACTAAGGTTGCTTTGAGTTGTTGCACGCGTACCACTAGTTCCCCATGTTGTTGTTGTGTTTGCTGCTTTTCTAAGGGGATTTGTTGAAGATCCCTCAACAACCGTTGATTTTCTTGTTCCAAAGCAAGGAACTTCTCTTTCAAGCATTGCAGCTTTGAGAAAACGGATTGATATTCTTGAGTGCTAACAATGGCCATAGTATGAGAGAAAAGAGGAATATGAGATTAGTATGATGGGAGGGAGAAGTAAGAAGATAAAGGAAGAGAAGGAAGGAGAGAAAAAATCAGTTCAAACTGTTAGAAGCAGTACTAAGACAGGATCAAATTGGTTGTCTCCAATTCATCATCTGTCTTCAGCCCCTTGACCACATCTGACCATGTCTTAGTCTTGGCCTTTTTCTTCTGGTCGGCTCTGTCCTTCTTGACTTTGCTACCTTTCCCACCTATTCTGGCTCTTCCGGATGTGCCGACTTCTTCAATCGATTCAACATCTTCTTTATTTTTGGCTTGTTCCTGTTGCTCTCCCCCTTTTTCTCTACCTGTTCTCCCCCTCAAGTGCGACACATTGAGATGTTGTAGACTACGCATCTCCGAAAAGTGCTACAACTTGGTCGATATGAGCGTCTTGGGGAAGATGTCGGCCACCTATTGTCAGGAGCAGTACTAAGACAGAGAAGTATTGTCAGGAACAATACTAAAATAGTGAAGGAATTAGTACTAAGGGAGGTGTAGAACTCTGGAGAGAAGGAGAGGGAGTGAGAGAGAGAGAGAGAGAGAGAATGAGGATAACAAAAGATATATATTATGTTAAGGGAATATACAATAGTAGCTAGGAGGCTTAAGACTGGCATTGAACCGATTTGGTTCAAAATAATGCCTTGTGTCATCTTTTATAGTGTTCTCATGAGTACTCTTGAAGTTTCTAGAATGTTCTAGAGAAATCTAGAATGTACATCAATTTTCTATAGTAAAATCTAAATGAAAATAATATCTTTCGTATTACAACATATAGTCTAATGGTCAAGAGCTCGACCCATGTAACATAAGTTCATGGGTTCGAGTCTTGCCATATCATGACACCTACCAATCGATGTGATTTGACTTCACCACTGAGGACCTGCTCGCACACAAAGTAATAGTGCACTTCTATGTGCTTTGTGTGAGCGTGGAAGATGGGGTTCTTGGTTAGTTGCATGATGTTGATGTTATTGCAATGGATCAGAATCAAAATGGGAACCTTGATCCATAAGTCCTGCAGCAGCCGCCGAAGCGATATAATTCATAGGTCATGACGGTGGCTCTTTTATACTCAACCCTAGTGCTCAATAGGGCCACTGTCAACTGCTTCTTGCTACTCCATGCTACAGCCGCACTACCAAGGGAGAACATGAAACTTGACGTAGACCAGTGATCCAATGCATCTTTGGCCTAGTCGGCATCCATATAGCCGATTAACGGTTCAGCTATACTGTGTCACTACAATAGTCCCGATCCTTTGTGTGCTCACATATCTCAATAGTCAATGCGTGCACTAAAGATGCTCGGCTATCGAGCGTTGCATTAATTGACTAATCATCCCGACCGAATAGCTAATGTCGGGTCGGGTCATAGTTAGATATATAAGGCTTTTGACAATTTGTCGGAACCGGGTCACATTGTATGCCGCTCTCGAGTCAGGACATAGATTCACGTTGTCGTGCCTTTCGGCGCTAGATCGTTTGCGTGAGGCGGGTGGGAACCGCTGGGGTTTTGGACTAGGAAGAGGAAGAATTTGAGGCGATTTTAATTATGAATAGATTATTATAAACTTGCGAATCCCACAAATATAATATATTTTATTAATCAATATTTAGATAAGAATATGTATTTAGGTTGAAAGAAAGATATAAGAAACTTGTGAATCCCACAAGTATAGATTATATTATTTTCGTGAATCCCACGATTATATTTATTGGTTGGTGTTTTCGGAAATATATCCAATTTCCAAGAATTTCCCCCCCATTACATTGTGCTCCCCATCCTTATATAATGATGAGAGAGTCTTCACAATCCATGCTTTTTCTCTAACTATAGACTATATGTTTTATCTAACATGCTTTTTCTAACTTTAGTTTTCATGCACACTGCATGTGCATGATTAGCTTTCTATCCCATCTTTTCTTTTAACTCGAGTGTGTATGCATGAATAACTTTTTGTACCATGCATATCTAGAATATTTGTATGGGATAAAGATTAGTATAACTTTACAATTCATAATATGTTAGTATAGTGGTAAGGCTTAACATTATTAACATGGAGGTACAAGGTTCAAATCTTGCCCTATACATGTAATACATATTTTTATACTTTCTTCTATTTACAAATATGTCTCTTTATCCGGTGAGAGACTCTCACCGGCCTTCTTCATCCGGCTCTTGCCGGGTCTGCTTCATCCGATTCTCACCGGTTTTCTTTATCCGGTTCTCACCGGGTCTGCTTCATCCGGTTCTTACCGGGTCCTCCTTACCGGTCCTCTTCGTCCGTTTCTCACCGACTCTCACCGGCCTTCTTCATCCGGCTCTTGTCTTCATCCGGTTCTAACCGGTTCTCCTTACCGGGTCCTCCTTATCGGTTCTTCCTTGTCGATTTCTCCTTTATCCGTAGGAACAAAAATGCAATTTTTCACGTAGTGTACGAAATATACTACGACACTCACCCCCTCCGAACCCACGCATCCTCCGGTATGGGCCGAAGTTGTCGGTGATTGTTAGTCTCGTCCGTCCGTTCTCCACCCGGTTGGTTTCGTCGCCAGTCGTGTTTGGTTGTCGGCCCCGTTTGGCCACCGGTTTTTGGTTGCCGGCTCCGCCTGATTTCTGGTTCTGTTCGGTTGCTGGCTCTATCCAGTCTCTGGTTACCAGCCCTCGTAATTCTTCGTTACTTGTTGTACCCTCCGCTTCTCTCGTTATGTCAGCTTTGTCTCTCCATTTTGAGCACATCGAATCTTTCCACCCGAACCATTGTTGCCATCCGATCCACCATATTCTTCTTTCATTCTTTGAATTGCCATGATCGGTTGTTATGGTTCCTTGTGCTCTTCTTGTGCAGGTGACTTGCTTTCCACTTCATCCACCTTTGTCGTATAATCTTGCGTTAGAGTTGACAATCTTCATGTTAAAGCCCTCCTTTGTCGAGATCTCATCCTTGGTAACACCCTTCAAATTTGCTTGGCCCGCTTGGTCCTTGTCATCCTTTGTAGTGCACCTGCTTGGCCTCGTCCTTGTCTTTATCATCCTGGATCTCTCCGACCTTCGGTTGAGTAGTATTACCATCTTTTCTAGATTGGTCTCGTCTGATCATCTTTCGGTTAGATTGGCTTCCATTCCGATTCATATTTCACCGAATCGGAATCGGTTGATTGGTTTTTACCGATTTGGTCCCTTTCCGAGTTGGTTTTTGTTTAGATCGAAATTTCGTCCGGATCATCTTCCATCTGAACCGGCTTCCGACTTTACCTTTCTTGCCGCCACCTCCCGTCTCTCCGGTCTCACGTTGGTACTCGAACACAACCGCCGAAGTCTCTAGAATTAGTGGGCAGGAATCCTCGATATTATCGTTCTCTGTTGTTTCACGCATATCCACCTTCTTGGCTATCTCTCCGTGGTATGCATCAGCTTCGGCCTTCGTTTTCTCTCTGCCACCTTCCGTCTCTTCGGTCTCACGTTGCCTTTCGAACGCAACCGCCGAAGTCTCTAGAACTAGTGGTGGGAAAGTCTTCATACGGCCATCCGCCATTGATTCGTCCATAGCCACCTCCGATTCGATGTCATCTTTCGTGGCGACCTCCTCAATCAAGTCCGCCCCGCACTCTTTATCTCCCTCGATCATGCAAGCATTGATTATGCTTACCCCTTTTTCACCCGATGTTTCGGATACTTGTATTACGAAACCTTCTTCCATTCTTGAAGTGGTGTTCGCCACTCTCAAGTCATCGACCTTATCCTTGGCCGTCGTTCTTTCGCAAGACGACAGGATGCCTTGTTCCACACCCTCTCCCGTGGTACCGTCGACTCGTACTTCGGCCTTCATATCAGCCACATCGTCTATCCTTAATCAATCATCCCTTATAGGCCATGTTGTTGTTGACAAGATTCTCTTCTTCCTCTCATCATGTCTCCGGCATACCCTTTCGACTTCAGCCCAATCCTCGGTAAGACCATTCGCACCATCATCCTTTCTTTTCGATCCTGATGTCCATCCTTTCTTTTCAATTGATTGATCTTACGAACATTAGGACTTTATCCACCCCCACCAATCTTTGTTCCCGCTCCGAGAGTTGAGCAAAACGATACTCAAACTCTAAGAATGCTAGTGTCGCAGTTCGGTGAGTCTTTGCCGATGCCACCCACTGGTCAAACTCACGTCGATCTCATCCCATCGATCTCTTGTAGTCATACTTCTCCGATAGTGCTTTCTCAAAGGACACCCACATTGTGTTCTGTTGTCGTATCTCGTATATGCTCTCTTGCAGCTTGTCCAAGGCCACCCGACTAAAGGATATCACTTGCAATCCTTCCAGTATCCGACATCGCATCATCTCCGCCTTATAGTCACATAGGTAACGTGACACATCCTTTCCATTGAATTGCCCGATTCGTTGCACAAGCCGCTCTACCGCCGACTTCATCTCCGACATCGCATGTTGTTCTTGTTGCATCCACTCAATCATCATCATCATTATGCTCGTCACCTCTTGTTGATTATCCATCTCCTTGCCACCAGCCTTCACGTCGGGTTCACCACTTCTGTCGTGCCTTTCGGCGCCAAATCATTTGCATGAGTTGGGTGGGAAGCGTTGGGGTTTTGGACTAGGAAGAGGAAGAATTTGAGGCGATTTTAATTATGAATAGATTATTATAAACTTGCGAATCCCACAAATATAATATATTTTATTAATTAGTATTTAGATAAGAATATGTATTTAGATTGAAAGAAAGATATAAGAAACTTGTGAATCCCACAAGTATAGATTATATTATTTTCGTGAATCCCACGATTATATTAATTGGTTGGTGTTTTCGGAAATATATCCAATTTCCAAGTATTTCCCCCCATTACATTGTGCTTCCCATCCTTATATAATGATGAGAGAGTCTTCACAATCCATGCTTTTTTTCTAACTATAGACTATATGCTTTATCTAACATGCTTTTTCTAACTTTAGTTTCATGCACACTGTATGTGCATGATTAGATTTCTATCCCATCTTTTCTTTTAACTCAAGTATGTATGCATGAATAACTTTTTGTACCATGCATATCTAGAATATTTGTATGGGATAAAGATTAGTATAACTTTACAATTCATAATATGTTAGTATAGTGGTAAGGCTTAACATTATTAACATGGAGGTACAAGGTTTGAATCTTGCCCTATGCATGTAATACATATTTTTATACTTTCTTCTATTTACAAATATGTCTCTTTATCCGGTGAGACACTCTCACCGGCCTTCTTCATTCGGCTCTTGCCGGGTCTGCTTCATCCGGTTCTTACCGGGTCCTCTTCGTCCGTTTCTCACCGTTTCTCACCGGCCTTCTTCATCCGGTTCTAACTAGTTCTCCATACTGGGTCCTCCTTACCAGTTCTTCCTTGCCGATTTCTCCTTCATCCGTAGGAACAAAAATGCAATTTTTCACATAGTGTACGAAATACACTACGACAACGCTCCTATTGAGGGGAGTAGAGACGGATTGGCAAGAGCAGCAGACAGCAACTCATATCACTCTCGTAATTCAGAGAATAGAAAATGAGATTTGAACCCTCAACTTTTGCTCTTAGAGATCATTATTCTGGGAACCACTCTCCCAAACTAAATCAAACGACTCTGTCGATAAGAGCTCTTGGGATTGATCAGCCTGTTATCCCAATCTTTCATGCCCACTTGAACAACATATTCAAAACATAGTGTTGTTGAGACAACAATATGCCATCAGGGGTATGGATCACTTCGGTCCCGAGGAAGTAGTGAAGGTCCCCCAGATCCTTCATCTCAAATGTGTCCGACAACTGGGACTTGACTTGGTTGATTTCAGTAAGGTCGGGTCCGGTGATGACCAAGTCATCCATGTAAAGCAGAATGCAAACTGGACCCTTTGGACCTTTCCGAATAAACAACGTCGAGTCGGATTTGGGGGCTACAAACCCCATCTTATGCAATCAGTGCGTGATCTTCGAGTTGCAAGCATGGGGGGCTTGGTTAAGGTCGTAAAGCGACTATTTCGTTCGACGTACTATTGACTTGTTCATCTTTGACTGAAATCTGGGTGGTTGGACCATGCATACTTGTTCTTCACGTCCATCTAGTGGAGATGCCACCCTCTTGCCTCTGCTACCGCTAGCACCACATGAACCATCGTCATCTTCGCCACCGATGCAAAAGTCTTGTCATAATCGATTCCGTGTATCTATGTGTATCCCTTGGCTACTAGTTGGGCCTTATACTGGGTGACCAAATTGTCAGCGGTGTATTTCACTTTATACACCCACTTACATCCGATCGGTTTGCAATTCTGGGGAGGGTCAACTAAGTCCCATGTGTCATTGGCATCAAATGCCCACATTTCTTCCTTTATGCCCAAATGCCATTTGGCAACTTGTGATGCCTCCGCATAGCTCTCCAACTTGCGGACTTCAGCTACCTTCGTCATGTATGGATAATGGCGCACCATGTACTCGTTATACCCATACTAGATCACTAGCTTCTTGTGGCGAGTCGATTAGCGGAGTTTCTCCTTCGCCGATTTGAGGGCCCTCTTGGCCACATCTGACCTCAACTCTTGAGGTTCACCTTCTCTCAAAGTGTTGTCAGATTCTCCCTAATCCGACTCTCCTTTATCCGTGTCGTACTTCGGCATCTTAATCTTACCCTTTTCTTTGCGCGTGAACCGTCTCCTCATTTTCCTTGTGCAAGGACAACATGGTTGAGTCTTAACTCGCCGACTCTTTATTCGGTTGGTCATCTCGACTTAGCTCTCCATTTAGGCCACTCAGTCGGAATGAAATAAAACTCTCTCCTAGAGTACCAAAGTTTTCTTCTTCTTCCCGAATCATGTCGGGTTCATTTGCCTCATCCTCAGAAATCGGGAGGTCGGAGTTGGAAGGGCATACTAGGACGCTGACTTGTCGAAGACAACGTCTCAGCTTACTCGAACTTGTTTGGTCCGGGGGTTGTAGCACTTATACCCCTTCTATTCATGTGAGTAGCCGACCAATATGCACTTCTCCGACTTTGCATCCAACGTCTTCCTCTTCTCATCTGGCACGTCCACATAGGCAATACTACCGAATACCCTCAGGTGTCTCAAGTTCAGCTTTCACCCTAAATACAACTCGTGTGCCGATACCTTCTCTTTGATCTGATTCTAGATGTAGATTGCCATCTGAATCCCTTTGGCCCAGTAGAACTTGGGCATGCTCTTCTCCTCCAACACTGCCCTTGCCGCTTCCACAACTGACCGATTCTTCCGCTTGGCTACGTCGTTCTGCTCCAATCTACAATTGAATTAGACTCGCCAATTTCCCATCTATTGTAGGTTATTAGTTGAGTTGGCCGGAAAAGTATTCTTTTCCACCATCTGACCAAAAACACTTGATGTTTCTCTCTGTTTCCCTTTCGACAAGGCTTTTCAAGTTCTAGAAACAATCGAAGACTTTGCTTTTCTTCTCTAGATTACGAAATAGATCCATGTGTGCCAGCTATAGTCGTCGATGATGGAGACGAAGTATCAACTCCCGCCTAGGCTCATGTTCTGTGTCGGTTCCCAAACATCCGAATGGATCAAATCGAGCTTGTTGCAGCTCTGATTATGCTCGTTGGGGAATGGAAGTCATTGTTGCTTCCCAAGCTAGCAGGCTTCACAAATTTGGGCCTTCCGGCCACTGAATTTCGGTAGGCCAAATACTACTTGTTTCGACCATAGCTCCTGAAGCCTCTTGTAGTTGACATGACCGATCCGCTTGTGCCATAAGTTGATATCTGACTCGACTTTTTTTCCTTTTGCAAACAGAGCGGTGCCAACGTCATTGGTGTTGAGGATGAACATCCTCCATTCCCGGCGCCCTTGCGCGATGATTTGGTCTTCTTCCTTGATGAAACACCTAAGGTAGGTGAATCGAACCTGCATCCTTGTTGAATACGGGTTTCTAATGGATGTATTCACATTGTCTCCTTTGTACACACTAGTCTTAGGCTATTTATGTAGATAGTGAGAAGGGCAGTTGCCCTAAGTCAGTCAGTATATAAACTAACTTTGTAACCTAGTTATGTGGTTGTTCTTTATGGCTATTGCAATATATTCTGAGTTGTGCTTAAATGTTTCTCTCTCTCTAGCGCGTTGGTTGCATTCCTATTTTTCTGTCTATGTTGCCATTCAAGCTATGATCTTGCATCCATTCTCGATCTTCTCCTAGAAGAGTGTTGATCTTGTTCCGCATTAGATGATGGCGCTCCCAACATATGGTATCAGAGCGTGGTTTTGTTTGATTCTACCGGCACCATCTATCTAACCTCCATTGGCAACTCTTCTCCTATACACCCTGAAGATCTCAATTGGCAACTCCTCTTGAAATCACATTTGACGAAGAGAGACAACTGAAGGTCTGCACTCCCGTGTTCGAAATCACTCTTGAATTAAGTCACTCAACTCTACTTCGACTCTGTGATTGTCGTTGTTCGGAGTGAGACCTTTCTCCTGATCAGACCACACCCGTGCTCCACTCGGTTAGGTGAAAATCAAATAAGTCATCTAACGTTATCTCTTCACTCTCTTTAACCATTCGAAGCAAACATGACTCCAGGGGCAACCCCAATCTGTGTTTCATTCGGCTGAACGATGTTCGGGAGGACTAGTTGGTTCCATCCCTCTCATCGTTGCAGTTACCCGAAACAGGATCGGCCTAGAGAATCGCACATAATCAGTGTTGGGAAATCTCGGAAAATCGACATTCTAAATCGAATCATCAAATCTGGGTTCAATTCGACTAACTCCGAACAGGATTCATCAATATTCCAAATCGACGGGACTTGTGTCCAACTCCAAATAGAACGACATTGAGTGAGCCTGGCTGTTGTTCTCCACCATAGTTCATGGTTGACTCTGGACAAAGTCTATTAAACCAACACAGATGGCATCAACATCTGGCTCGTCACAAATGGGTCAAAGGAAGTTCGACGGATCGAACTTCAACTTCTGGAAGGAGCAGATGCAGGACTATTTAATAGTCAAGGGGCAAATTGACCCCATTGAGAATGAAGACCCTCTAAAAGGATACAAGCCACTTGAATGGGAAAGGCTCGACAGAATCGTCTAAGCGACTATTCGGATGCACCTATTGGAGTCCGTGTACTTCACGGTGCAATCGTGTTCGACTGCCTTCCAACTGTGGAAGACTCTTTAGGACACTTACGAAAAGAAGGTCGCCGCCACCAAGATATACCTGATTCGGCGCCTTTATAACCTTCAGACGAAAGAGTTCGACTCGGTCCAGGCACACCTGAATGAGTACAAAAGCCTAAGCTCCTAAATTGCGGCCCAGGGGACGACTATCGAGGATGAAATAAAAGCAATGTTGCTTATGAGTAGTCTCCCTCCTTCGTGGGAGACTTTTGTTACAACCATGTGCAATACGTTGACAACTGCCATCAAGTACTCCTCACTCACGAGTGCAATTTTGACTGAAGCAACTCGGAGAAAATCATTTGCGAACGATTCGGCCAACAATGCTTACGTAGTACAAGGTTCGACCGACCAATCGAACAATTGTGGAAGAGGTTCTTCATTGTAGCTGAACAATCAGCGAAGTCAGAGCAAGTCCTAGGATAATCGAGTGTACAATTAATGTAAGAAACCCGGACACATCAAAGCCGATTGTTGTGCACTCAAGGCCAAAAACGATAATGCTCAGTGAGCCGATCAGAAGAGTGGCCGGTGCAAGGAGATCAACTATGTGGGTTCTTCAACCAAAGTATTGACAAATGATCCGAACATACTATCAATTGAGAACCCAGTCGAATCAGAAGTTTTGCTTACGACTGAAGAATTGAGCACATGTCTCTTAGATTCGGGTGCGTCCTTTCATGTGACTCCTCATCGATCCCAATTCCAGCAATACACAGCCCCACATTCCGACTCAATTCGAGTAGGAAATTCGCAACACTATGACATAATTGGAATCGGCACGATAGAGCTCAACCTTAGGGTGGCTCTACATTAGTACTACGCAATGTTCGACATGTACCTGAGCTCTCAAGACCAGTTATCTCAGTCAGACAATGGGATGAAGACGACATCTGTGTTGGCTTCTCATCAGGAGGGTGGACGCTCCACAGGGGGAACCTCCTGCTTGCTCGAGGACCGAAGATACATTCATTGTATCCTTTGCATGTCACACTCAGACTCAGAGAGGGTGACCTATTTCTGGTTGACATCCCAATGTCATCACTATTGCATGGATGACTCGAACACCTCAGCAAGACCGGCATTGCGCACTTATCTAGAGCCGGATACATCCCCAAACTCTCCTTCTCGGATTATCAATTCTAGGAGCATTGCCAATACGGCAAACAGACAGCCGCGACACACCCGTCATCCACCCCGAGAGAATCCAGTCTGCTTGATTTGGTCCATTTGGACGTTTGTGGTCCTATGCCACATCAGTCTCTCGGCGGTGCTTTGTATTTCGTCAAATTCATTGACGACTCGACTCGTAAGGTGTGGGCTTATCCGATCAAAATAAAAGATCGAGTGTTCTCGATCTTCTCCGATTGGCTCACTATGGTGGAGAATCAGTCCAGCCGAAAACTGAAATGTTTTCGGACCGATAACAGGGGAGAGTTCAAATCAGAGGAATTCGTCAAATTTTTCCGACAACACGGCATAAGACATGAATTTACGGCACCCCATAGTCCGGAGCAGAATGGAATTGTTGAGCGGATGAATCAGACAATTCAAGAAAGGATAGTTTCCATGCTCCAACACTTTGAACTGTCGGATGGCTTCTGGGTAGAGGCCCTACTTACGACAATACACATAATCAATATGTCACCGAGTAGGCCTCTAGGACTTCGGATCCCTCAGGAATTATGGACCGGCAGTAAGCCGAATTACGACAAGCTAAGGATTTTCGGATGTGAGGCGTATGCCCTCATCCCGAAAGATGATCGCTACAAACTTGAACCAAGGTCCAGGAAATGTATTCTTCTCAATTATGGACCAGATGGCGAAATGGAATACGGACTCTGGGACCTTGAACACAGACAAATCGCCCGAAGTTCAGACGTCGTGTTCAATGAGTCATCCATGCATCAATTGGTCGAAAAATCGATCGAAGTCCGAAGGGTAATTTTTTCCGATGTGCCAACCCTTCACGAAGGCCCAGCTCACAACACGCGATCAATTTCACGGATAGCTACACCCTCTAACACCGACCGGCACAGCCAAATGACTCGGCTTTGGACCATCTGACCATGAGACTGTCGCAACCCCCAGAGAGATACTCTCTTGGTATCTTCTTTACAGACGTCGGAGAACCGACGTCATACGAAGAAGCATTGGCATCAGCCGACTCGGCCACCTGGCATTTGGCAATGGAGTCCGAAATGAACTCCATTCGTGCAAACAACACTTGGGACTTGGTCGAATTACCGAAGAATCGATGTGCTCTTCCGTGTAAGTGGTTCTATCGAGTTAAGGAGACGTTCGCTTTGGCCACCCCGAAATTCAAGGCCAAATTAGTAGCCAAGGGTTTTCGACAGGAATACAGCGTCGACTTCGACGAAATCTTTTCACCAGTGGTGAAAATGACAACCCTTCACTTTATGCTCGGCGTAGTGGCAGCCAAGAATTTGGAGCTGATTCAGTTAGATGTAAAAATGGCTTTCCTCCATGGTGATCTTGAGGAGGAAATTTATATGGAGCAGCCGAAAGGCTTCGTGGTATCCGGTCAAGAACATGTAGTCTGCCGATTCAGGAAGAGTCTTTACGGCCTGAAACAGGCACCACAACAGTGGTACAAGAAGTTCGATGACTTAATCCAATCGATCAGCTTCTCACAGAGTGATGAGAACCGATGTCTCTTCACGAAAACAACTCAAGATGGATAACCCATCTTCCTCATCATCTATGTGGACGACATGCTCATCTCAGGTCACCATGCCAGAGAACTCGCCAAACTTGTTCAGCAACTGCGGTTGAAGTTTGCCAAGAAGGACCTTGGTCCCGCTCAACACATTCTTGGCATGAATCGAAGACAATTGTTTTTATCTCAATCCGACTACATTGGACGTGTCTTGGAACGCTTCAACATGCAATCGGCAAAATCTGCTTCAACCCCACTCCCCAGTAGTACTCGCCTGTCTCAGCGAGACTGTGCGGCATCCGGTCCGAAAGGTGAAATTATGAAGTCGGTACCGTATGCACTGGCAGTATGCTCCCTGATGTACGCGATGGTCGCAACACGACCTGCATCGCTCATGTCGTTGGATTCATGAGCAGATTTATGCACAATCCTGGCCGATCGCATTAGAACGCAATCAAGCATGTGGTTAGATATCTGGTGGGCACAACAGACCTTAGTATTCTATTCAGCCCGAACGACATCTCAGGCGTAGTCGGATACACCGACCCGGACTTTGCAGGTAACGTAGACAGTCGTAAATCGACAACCGGATATTGTTTTAAACTTGGCAATGGAGCGATCTCATGGAAATCAAAACTTCAAGAGTGCACCACGACATCAATGACCAAGGCCGAATAGGTAGCCGCATCTGTTAGGAATTGACGCTTTCCAAAACCTTCACCTCTCGGCCACAACCGAGGAAACACGAATCAATGCAGCAGTAAATCGAAAACACAGAGAGAGACTCGAATGCACAGGGTTTAGCGTGGAAAACCCTAGACGGGAAAAACCACGGGAGTGCAAGACTCCAACTATCACTATACGCAGGGAATGTACAATGGCGAGCTGCAAGGCGACGACCTTGAGCTCGCTGTCCTCGCCACAGGCGGTGGTATTACACAGAGGCGTCGACCTCTTCCTTTCTCTCTCTCTCTCTCTCACTCTCTCTAAGTGGAAAACAGAAAAATGAGCAACAACTACAAAACTGTTTGCCCTAGGTCATATTTATACACATATGACTTTCGGGCTATTTACAAATATAGCCTCAAGGGGCCTTGGCAAACATATTCACAAATATGTCCCCGCATCCGGATCTCTCTCCGGGTACATTCGTCATCCGGCTCTGTAGCCGGGGTCTTCATCATCCGGCTCCGTAGCCGGGGTCTTCATCATCCGGATCCGGAACCGGGTCTTCATCATCCGGCTCCGGAACCGGGTCTTCATTCCCGATTCCCGGACATCCGACCATCCCATCCGGAGGGACCGTAATCCCAACAAACTCCCCCTTCACTTCGGCATGGGATGTCTTTCCAGTCCGACCCTCTTCCGGCACGCTTCCAGCTTGTCGGGTGTGAGCACTTTGGTCAGCATATCTGACCCGTTCTCGTCAGTGTGGATCTTCGTCAGCACGAACTCCTGGTCTTCTATCCTTTCCCGGATCCAGTGATATCTTCGCTGGATGTGCTTCGTCCGGGAGTGATAGGCCGCGTTCTTCGCAAGGTGGATGGCACTCTGACTGTCGCAGTAGAGTCGGTACTCCTCCTGCCGGATACCGAGCTCTCTAATGAAGTCCTTCATCCATATCATTTCCTTGCCGGCTTCAACAGCCGCCATGTACTCCGCCTCCGTGGTTGACAGTGCAACCGTCTTCTGCAGCCTCGACTGCCACGAAACAGCTCCCCCTGCATACGTCATCACATACCCTGATGTGGACCGGCTGGTATCTGCATCAGCCGACATATCCGAATCGGTAAAGCCGTCGAGTTCGGGCTTACCGGAGCCGAATCGGAGGCACACGTTTGCCGTGCCCTTCAGGTATCGGAGTATCCACTTGGCCGCGTTCCAGTGTTCTTTGCCGGGATTGCTCATGTACCGGCTCACCATTCCGACTGCATATCCTATGTCCGGTCTTGTACACACCATTGCGTACATCAAGCTTCCGACGGCAGAGGCATATGGTACTTTCATCATGTCCTCCTTCTCAGCCTTTGTCTTGGGGCTTTGCTTGCTGGACAACTTGCAGTTTGCCGGGAGGGTTGACCCGACCGGTCTTGCTTCCGACATGTTGAACCGGTGAAGCACCTTTGTCACGTACTTCTCCTGTGACAGCCACAACTGCTTCTTCTTCCGGTCCCGGATGATGTGCATCCCTAGTATTTGCCTCTCCGGACCCAGGTCCTTCATTGAGAAGGTTCGGTGAAGCGCTTTCTTCAGCATCCGTATCTTGACCTGGTCCCGTCCGACGATCAACATGTCGTCCACGTACAGGAGGAGTATTAGAAAGTCTCCTCCTTCGAACTTCTTCACAAACACACAGTGATCGGACTGCGTTTTGTGGTACCTCGAGGTCCATGCTTGCCGCTATGCTCAGCACCGTCCGGATGGAGGTCATCTTCACTACCGGGGCAAATATCTCGTCGAAGTCGACGCCCTTCTTCTGCTGGTACCCCTTCACCACGATCCTGGCTTTGTATCTCGGGGGGTTTCCGGCATCTCCCGGTTTCAGCTTGAACACCCACTTGTTTCGAAGTGCCCGCTTTCCTTTCGGCAACTCCACAAGTTCATATGTGTGGTTCTCATGCAGGGAATCCATCTCCTCCTGCATGGCACTTAACCACCTGCGGCTATGGGTGTCAAGCTTTGCTTCTTCAAAACTCTCCGGCTCCCCCTCGTCGGTTAGCAGCACGTGCTCTGGTTCCGGAAATCTCCGGGGGGCCCTTCTCTCTCTTAGAGGATATCTCCGTTCCGGAGCTTCGGTAACCGGCTCTTCCATTTCCTCTTCATCCGAATCCATTCCGGGATCGGGGCCGGTTCCGGTATCAGTTTCATCTTCCTCGGCCGGTTCTGTTTCTTCACCGTCTTCGGCCGGATCCTCGAGTGCTAACCGGTCCCTTGCCGGTCGGGACTGCTCCTCGTAGAGTTGATCCTCACCGGTCGACTTGGAGCTCTTCATCTTCTTCTCCGACTCCCAGTCGGCGAGTGTCTTGTCCTCCATGAAGATGATATCACGACTCCGGAATATCTTTTTGTCGACCAGGTCCCATACTCGGTAGCCGAACACGTCATCGCCGTAACCGAGGAATATGCATGGCCGGGTCTTTGGATCTAGCTTTCCTCTCCGGTCCTTTGCCACATGCACATATGCGAGACACCCGAACACCTTCAGATGCCGGTAGGATACTTCCCTACCGGTCCACACTCTCTGCGGCGTGTCTCCGTCCAAAGGTACTGAGGGTGATCTGTTTATCACGTATGTCGCCGTCGACATTGCCTCAGCCCAAAACCCCTTGGGTAATTTCGCATGCGCCAGCATACTCCGGACCCTCTCCATTATGGTCCGGTTCATCCTCTCGGCCAGCCCGTTCAGTTTCGGCGTCTTCGGCACAGTAAACTCGAGCCGGATTCCCTTCGAGCGACAGTACTCCCCGAACTGCCCCCGGTATTCCCCTCCGTTATCCGCTCGTATCGCTTTCAGCTTCTTGCCGGATTCCCTTTCCACTCTCGCGTGGAGTTCTTTGAAGACACAACACTTGGTCCTTTGTCTTCAACGGTGCCGTCCACAGCTTCCGGCTGTGGTCATCAATGAATGTCACGAAGTACTGGGCTCCGCCATGTGACTTCGTTTCTACTTGACACACGTCAGTGTGCACCAACTCCAATGGTGCGCTACGTCTCGTCGGTGGCCTTGAGTGGAAGGAGGTTCGGTTCTGCTTACCGGCCAGGCAATCGGTGCACTTCTCCAGGTGCACATGCTTCACTGGAATAAGGTTGTCTTCTGCAAGCCTCTTCATCCCCTTCTCACTCATGTGGCACAGTCTCTTGTGCCACAGCTCACCGGCAGTGTCGGCTGCCACGTTCAACTCCTCCGGACACAACCAGGCATTCATAAGGTATAGTGTGTTGACTTTCCGAGCCCGAGCCACTATCAGGCTCCCCTTGCTGAACTTCATTACGCAGTTCCGAATGCTACCTGTGTAGCCTTCATCGTTTAGCCTCCCGGCCGAAATCAGGTTCAATCGAACCTCCGGAACGTGTCGGACATCCTTCAGCAACATTTTGCATCCGGTCGAGGTTGTCAACCACACGTCTCCTATGCCGGCAATCCGGCACGTACCTTCATTTCCCATCCGAACACAGCCATGCTCACCGGCTGTGTAGGATGAGAAGTATCTTCTTTCCGGGGCCAGGTGGAACGACGCTCCGGAATCGACTACCCAGGTAGTCTCATCGCCGGCAATGTTTAGTTCACCTTCTTCGGTGATGAGCATGATCTCCTCTTCACTTGCCGCGAGTGCCGTCGTTCCTTTCCGGTCCTGCCCTCGCCGATCCGAACCGTTCCGGTCCGTGGCTCCCCGGTAAGCACCGTTCCGTTCCGAAGACTTCTTCGAATCGGTGTCGTCGGCTCCGTTGTCTTTTCGGTAATGCCGACAATTCTTTCGGAAGTGCCCCGGCTTCCCACAGTGGAAGCATGTGGGCCTTCCTCTTGACTGCGACCGGGTCCCCGACTTCTCCCGTCTTTGCGGACTCCGGTTCCGTTGTCTTCCCCGATCCGATTCGGTAAGCAGCATCTTCGGATCGGAGGCCGGTTCTTTATCTCTCCGACGCGCTTCTTCGTTCAAAATGCTTGTCTTTACCGTTTGTAGGGACAAGTTATCTTCGGTGCAGGAGGTGCTGAGAGTCACCACCAAGTTCTCCCAGCTTTCCAGCAATGTACACATCAGCATGATGGCTTGCATTGCATCCTCCAACGGGAACTTGATCGCCGCAAGCTGGTTCACGAATCCCATGAACGTGCTTACGTGTTCCACCATACTCTCGCCGTCCCGGTACTTGAGGTTCACTATCTTCCTCATCAGGGAGGTCCGGTTCAACGCATTCTTCCTCTCGTAGAGGCCCGACAGCTTCTGCCACATCTCATATGCGTTGGTGTCGTTCGCCTCATGTTGTAGAACGCTCACGTCGACGTATTGCCGAATGGTTGCAACGGCTTTCCGGTTCAGAAGCCTCCATTCCGTCTCAAGTACCCCCTTGGGTATTTCCGACCTGTCGATCGGTTCATACAGGTCCCGAACAATGAGCAGATCCTCCATCTTTATCTTCCAGTCGGCGTAGTTCTGCGCATTCAGCACCATCATCCCCAGCTGCCCGCTGCTGCCGCCTTCCATTTTCTGCACTGCAGTCGCTCTGATACCAGATTGTTAGGAATTGACGCTTTCCAAAACCTTCACCTCTCGGCCACAACCGAGGAAACACGAATCAATGCAGCAGTAAATCGAAAACACAGAGAGAGACTCGAATGCACAGGGTTTAGCGTGGAAAACCCTAGACGGGAAAAACCACGGGAGTGCAAGACTCCAACTATCACTATACGCAGGGAATGTACAATGGCGAGCTGCAAGGCGACGACCTTGAGCTCGCTGTCCTCGCCACAGGCGGCGGTATTACACAAAGGCGTCGACCTATTCCTTTCTCTCTCTCTCTCTCTCACTCTCTCTAAGTGGAAAACAGAAAAATGAGCAACAACTACAAAACTATTTGCCCTAGGTCATATTTATACACATATGACTTTCGGGCTATTTACAAATATAGCCTCAAGGGGCCTTGGCAAACATATTCACAAATATGTCCCCGCATCCGGATCTCTCTCCGGGTACATTCGTCATCCGGCTCTGTAGCCGGGGTCTTCATCATCCGGCTCCGTAGCCGGGGTCTTCATCATCCGGATCCGGAACCGGGTCTTCATCATCCGGCTCCGGAACCGGGTCTTCATTCCCGATTCCCGGACATCCGACCATCCCATCCGGAGGGACCGTAATCCCAACAGCATCTGATGCGGCAAAAGAGGCCTTATGACTCGGTTGGCTGACCTGCACATTTCAACAAGCCAAAATCGGCTTGGCTCCAATTGTTTACAATGACAGTCAGGGTGTTTTTGCTCTATCAAATAATCTGGTTCATCACAACGCCTCCAAGCATATCGATGTTCGATATCTTTTTGTTCTAGACTGCATCATTTCATGGAAAATCGACCTTGAGAAGGTACCCACAGCCGATAATGTTGTAGACACATTGACCAAGTGTCTCTTGGCAGATCGTTTTCGATCCCTTCGGCATCAAATGGGTGTAATAAAGAATCAGTTGGATTAAATAGGACACACGGGATGTTTCTCGGACAATAGACCTGGATAGTTCGAACTTCGGCTTCAGTCTCTCCGAACTCAACCAATGCAGCCTTCAGCTCTTCGGAGTTCACCGACTTAAACGAATTCTCGATTATTCGGAAACCTTGTATCAATCTGTATTGTACATTCATTTCGGTTTACATCTTTCAGATGTATACGCCCATGATTATGGGGGAGTATTGAATATGGGTTTCTAATGGACATATTCACACCGTCTCCTTTGTACACACTAGGTTTAGGCTATTTATATAAATAGTGAGAAGGTTAGTTTCCCTAAGTCAATCAGTATATAAACTAACTTTGTAACCTAGTTATGTGGTTGTTCTTTGTGGCTATTGCAATATATTCTGAGTTGTGCCTAACTGTTTCTCTCTCTCTAACGCACTAGTTGCATTCCTGTTTTTCTGTCTATGTTGCCATCGAAGTTATGATCTTGCATCCATTCTCGATCTTCTCCTAGAAGAGTGTTGATCTTGTTCTCCATCAGATGAGGCGCTCCCAACAATCCCTTGGTAGACGATCTATCCAACTGATACCAAGTTTTTCGTTATTGTCAGGATGTGCAACACGTTCATGAGTCTCCCCGACATGGATGTGGGGGACATGGCTGACATGTTCGATCAGGTGCAGAGTATCGTCACCAGTTTCAACAACTCCCGGTTTCTCTAAGTATGAGAACCACTCATCATGGCTCGTCATATGGTTTGATGCTCCAAAGTCAACGTACCACACCTTATTCAATTTTGAGGCGGTCTTCTTCATTGAATTTGCCTTGTGTTTCATCACGAAGGTTGGCCCCTTTCCAATTCCGGATCCTTCCAATCCCTTAGTGTAGTGTGATCGTTGTCGATTTCCGTGTTCGTCTTTCCCCGATCTAGATTTTTCTAAATAGGCATGCTTCTTCTAGCACTCGCTCTCCCGGTGACCTTTTCGGCCACAGTACCAGCATTCTGTTTTGGCCTTTACTTGCCGATTTCCGGCACCACCTTGACTCCCTCTGCTTGTGGAGGATCTGGAACTGCTATCGGCACCTCCTCTGTGCCTTCTTTCTTGCTCTTGTCGGTCACCTACGTTGCGTGCCGATCCACCTCATCCTCCATGACTACGGGGTTGACCCGCCTCTGTGTACAAAATCCGGTTGTCTCATTGCCGGCTCCTTGATGCACTCGCGTGGTTTTCTTCGACCAAAAGCATCGATTGCGGGTTGAAAAATGATGGTGGTTTCTCCCGTGTGCAAATAATCGCCCGAATCGGCCCATACCTCAGTGCTAGACCACCGAGGCAGATCTGTACCATCTCATCTTTGTCCATAGTCACATTGATGGACCCCAAGGCATCACAAATCTCCTTTATTTCAGTGTAGTAGGTCACCATCATATCCTTCTGTTAGATATTGTTGAGCTCTTGTCGGAGCTGCAACTTTCGGGTCATGGTACTTACGGCGAAAATATTTTTTAGATTCTCCCAAGCCTCCCTCAACGTCTTCGCGTCCCGAATGTAGCCCAACATCTGGTCATGCACACAGGATACAAGGCAGTGGAGAACTCTGCTCACTCCTTGTTCCCATGCTGGGAAATCCTTGTGTGTCGAATCCGGCGCTACTTCGTTCACTCCTTCCACATAACTCTAGTATCTGTGTTCGAGAAGATATTGGTGCATCTTGTAAGACCAAGATGCATAGTTGCCCTTGTCGAGCTTTTCCATTCGAAGCGAGTTTGCCATGTTTTTGTCCATTTTTTTCCTTCTTTTTATGTTGTTTACCGGGTGTTAGGTTTTAGTTGTCTGAGCACTTGTCGGCAACAAAGAATTCTCAACCCTCATGCTCTAATACCATGAAAAGAATAGCGTGAGGACGCTAAAAGACAACCGGTTACACTCGGATAGCAACAGAAAATAAATGAAGGTTTAATGGAAACTCAGATAACACGCAAAGAACTCAGGAGAGAAAGAGAGAGCAGAACACTAAAAACTCAATTAAAAAATAACACTCTATGTATATACAATGTGCTAAGAGAGCACTTTTATACAAGTCCTTAAAAGGACCGACAGAAGTATTGACATGTACTTCAGTGCTCATAACTGAGCGATTGATACTAACTCCTAAAAATAGGCCTATCTACTAGGCTAGAATCGTAGGCCTCTAACAACCTACTTGCTCTCATGGATCCAGCTCTTCGGTCCGATCCAGCTTTCCGATCCGATCTAGGCCTAGTTGATCGGTCTTCATTAGATCCACCTCTCATCTTGTTTGGCCGATCCAACCCATGTTGAGATTGCATCTCAACATGCTCGTGATGTCAATTCCTCATGTTGTTGCTTGTCTATGGCAATTTTTTGAAGACCACCTAATAGGCATTGATTTACTTTTTCTAGTGCCATGAACTTTCCGTTCAAGGATTGAAGCTTCGAAAGGACGGATTTATATTCTTGTGCGCTAACAAAAGTCAATTCTAGAGGAATGATAGATAAGAAGATGAAAAATTTGTTCAAACTATCAAGATCATGACAAAGAGAGAATATGGTAAACTGAAAATATATTATAATAAAAGTAAGAGTACAAAAGATAGGAATAGGTTCGCGGCGTAAGATTGGCATTGAATCGAATTGGAGAATATTCTCAAATAATAGATTATTCCAGAAAGTTTCAACATTTAGTGAAATATCTTATTATAAGTATTATAATGATTATCCGAATAGTAAGGCTTTGACATGTTTATAATAAGGTCACGGTTTCACATGCTTTAGGGACAATATCCGCTTTTCATCATAACCCTTGTTCTATAAATATCAATTAGAAGTAGATAGCTAAACTATAGATTACTTTATAGCTAATATCCCACTTGTGATAAAAATGGCATTAGTTGAACCAAACAGAAAAACATCCAACAATAACCAAGAGTGCACCTCAACAAGTGCAAAACGTTATACCTTCCACACAAACTATACATGCACGAGGATGGATTTGCATGCAAGGCCAAATGTAACTACTTTTTCATTTGAAAGTCATGAATACTCTTACCTCTATATTAGTTGGTCAATAAGGTCTAATGGAGTGGAATCTACTTCCCTCATGTCACTTTGTCAATGTAACACAGTTTAAAAATAGACACATCCTAGCAAGCTAGCAACTCAAATATAAAAATGATTCCAACATGGATCATAAAATGTGTATCCATCCAAAATAGTCAAACCCAAGTCCCAACCCAAATATAATTCTATTTTGTCTATTAAATCCAAGACATCAACAAGAACCACCATTGTCCAAGTAAAACTATCAACTCCACATTCACAAGGCAAAGTTAAGTTCACCACAAAGTTTTTCCATTTTCATGGCTTGGTTGCATTCCTTGTTTGAATTCAATTTGACCTTGGTAGTCCTTTATTTATTTATTTATTTTCCATTGTTTCTTTCATTTTTATTTTTCGCTTTTTTCTTTTTCCCTTTTTCACAACTTTTCTTTTTCTCATTTTACTTGTCATTCTCTCCTAGTTTATTCTCAATCCATTTCTTTTTCTCTTTCACTCTCCTTTCTCCATCCTCCCATGCAACCTCACCTTCTTTTTTTCGATCTCATCATCTCCATCTTGCTCCCCCTCAACAGAAATTTGTTTCTTTCGCCATCAATACTAACTTGTATTGTTGATGACTATCCCATTCTCTGTAACATCCACAAACCACTTACGAACACATGCACATTATACTACAACCACACTAGCCAAAGGCACTTCTTTCTACTCTTAGTGTCTTGCCTTGGAGGATAAGGCAACTCAAATGAAACAACCTACACTAAATGTTTCCACTCTAAGTTGATATATTCGCCACCTCTTGTGCACAACCTATGTAGTATCAAGAATAAAAGAGAATAGGAGAGAAGACTGGCAAAAGTACAAAGAAACACTCAAAATCTTATGAGACAAAGACCTGTAGTGATTCATTTTCATATTTCAATTTCTCTACTTTTAGAAAGGTGTCATGAAGCAACTTATATACGTGTGCATGGCATGTCACTATCTTGCCTTTCAACCTTGAATATACACACATTGGGCCTCTTCAATAGTGTTCCTTCTCATTCTTGAGCTGTCATAAAACCTACTTAATTATTTTAAGAAATAGCGCAAGATCTTCTCACACAAAGGGTCGATAAAACATGCTTTTCTAAATTCTACAAACAGCCTCTCCCTTTACAGACACACCAAAAGACCATTTATATAAGTACACATGCCAGGGTATTATCGTCCAGCTATAATAGATATTAGTTGCTCATTAAGCTGCCTCCATAGGGATCCTTTTCATTCTTGAAGCATCATAAAGTCTATTTAATCAATGTCTATATTTTCTATAAAGTCTATTTAATCACTGTCTATGTTCTCACAAAGGCCTTTTAACCGATTCAAACATTCCAGAGCCATTAAATATTTAGCTTTGCTAAATCAATATTATGATGGTGCTTTTGAGACCTCACAAACAACTTGATTACATTACTGATTATTTACAAGGACATGCATAGTATGGGACTTGCGACTTCCATTGACCAAAACTAGGCTCATACGCAAAAACCCCTACTCAAGAAACCTAATTCTAGAGTCTGCTTGTATCAGGAAATTTCTAGAAATGCCAAAAGATTTCAAAGTTGGCTAATCTTAATTTCCAATTTAACCTTAAAACACAATTATATCCGAATTGTAAAAGCTACTAAAGTAGTGGTTGAGATATAAGTATTGAGGAAAAGTGAGTAAAACAGAGAGTTTAGCATATAAATAGACGGTCACCGTAAGGTTAAGATGGGAGCATTAGAATCAAGAATGAGAACAATCTCGTTACAATATTTGCTCTTTTCGACATCTATGGGTAAGCTTATTGAATACATGAAACATAATCACAATTTGAAGCAGCACAAACCTTCAGCACTCAGAAGCAAATAGAAACAAGAGGCACATCGACATCGTCTCCATTATCATCTTCACATGCAACAACAATATCAAAGTGGCGGCGGGTCGGCAATATCTCAAGCTTCGCAATCTCTTTTGCAACATCCAACATTTTCCTGTCTAACCTTTCTCTATGCTTTGGGAAAAGACTGTTGTAAAGCAAACTCTGCCCACAAGATATACTATACGCCGTCAAACCCTTATCTTGAAACCATTTAAGCAACTCATTAAGAGTTACGTTCTCTGGTATCACCCAACGATCCCAGACAGACCAAGATATTTCCTTGTGCTTGATAATCTTTGGTGGTACAGGCTCCGCCATGGAGAAAAGTGGCAATGCTAGATTAGCAAAAGTGTTACGATATTTCTCCACTTGGTGACCTAAGAGAACCTTATAAAGCTCCAAGCATACAAGGCCAGTTGCCAAGGCTGTGGTGGTTGCGATGGCAGGAATGATTCGGCCAGCAATAAATTTAGCTTTTAGCTTGTCAACCTCAGGGATACCATAGTTCCTTGCTCGCAGATTAGCAAGGCCAGTAATGAAATCCATGTGGAAATTTGTGTCATCATCCTGCAATAACCAAAAAACTCGTGAAGAAAAATAAGTTGGATCAATTTTAGCTAGTGAAACTCAGTTTAAAGTTCAATTCCCAGAACAAACCCAGGTATTGCTGCGATGGTACCGGGCCTTTGAATAATCATACTTTTGACCTTTGGTTGGAATTTAATTCCCTTTCCAAATGGCAAATGGGCCTTTTAATTTTCATTTTTTCATTAACTAGTGAATCATGGTTAGAATTTCAAGTCCTTGAAGTGGCACTGTGGTCTTTTAATCACTCAGATGTGCCCATTATGAGGAAAAAAAGAGATTCATTTAGAATACCAAAACATACCTTCTCGAATTGTATCGGATTCATGCGGAATCCCAGAGGCAAACTGCATGCTCCATCATCCAAGACTTTTATAAGTTGCTCTATTACCGTGGAATCATCAGAAGAAGATGCGTTAAGGCTTGTCGCCTTCTCGTCCGTGACAATCTTCACACCTTGTTTGGGTCGAAACTGAGGCAATTCAATTTTATCTATGATGTCTGCTATTTTCTTACTGTTTGAAGCCCAACTAGGAATTTCGATGTCATATGTCTCGGCTCTCAAAATAGCTGCTGAGATTATAAAAGAAATGCAGGAATGGTCATTAGAGTTAAATTCGAGGGGTTTAGGGAATCTCTTTGGTGCAGACCAGAAAAGGGCACCAGTGCTTGTCGTAGCATTCTCTGGAAATGTATAAATAAGTTGTTTTACTCGGTTCACATAGTAGTCCTCAAACCTGAAAACGCACACATAACATTCTTACTGTAATGGAAGATGCATTGATAGGAGATGCAAAACGAATGTCATGTACACATGAAGCTGCAAAAAAATGTCATTCAAAAAAATGATGCGTAAAGGACGAGAATTAGAAATGCAATGATGCTTTTCTTCACAGGGTTATGTATAAGCTTTGAGTTCAGCAGAAACAGGGTGAAACAAAGCTTCACATGCCTGCCCAGGATAGTGAGGGCATATATGCAAGAAAGGAGGGAAAAGAGTGGAGTTAATAAAGGATAGAAGTCAATTGATGATAGAAATGATTTGGTAGAGAGAAAGGTGCCTGCCCAGGATAGTGAGAGCATATATGCAAGAAAGGAGGGAAAAGAGAGGAGTTAATAAAGGATAGAAGTCAATTGATGATAGAAATGATTTGGTAGAGAGAAAGGTGCAAATCATTACATGGTTGAAACCATTAAACCAAAAGGAAAACGTAGGAATTCCCATTTTTTACTAGAAAACATAGCCATCACCTCATAAAAATTCCCATGGTGAGAAAACATAAACAGCAGACTGAAAAGAAAAAAGTAAACCCAGTGATGGACTGACGCCTCATGTTGTGTCAATGTTTTGACAGATCATGAGATGATATTCTTAATTTTGTTATTAATACATGACCTTTCTACAAAGCAGGAAAAAATAAAAGCAAATCTAGAAAGGAAATAAAACAAGTACCTTCTCCGGGCCCAAGATATGCAATGCTCAAATGTAGTACACTTGTCCGTAACCAAGCATTCAACCACCTTCTCCAATAAGTTCCGAGCTTGAGCATCCCCAGCTGACACCATTGCCGATTTGTACTCCTTGGGCTTCGACAGATATGTATTCGCCTCTGCTGGTGTCTTTTCTAATAGACCTTCAAACTCTGATCGTGCCCATGTAAGACAATGATGAATATTGTGAGGAAACGAATGCACTGTGCACATCGGAGCTTGTTTCTCAGGAGGGTCTCTAGAAGCTCCATAATTTTCAGTCAAATGGGGTATAACCATCTGAGTATTACATTTTGGCCCTAAAGTGCCAGACTCTAAAAGAGGCCTCTGGAAGTAAACACAACGTGAATCCACATAAAGTCTTGCATTGACATTATCTAGTGCATTAATAACCACATCAATACTTTCCCAAAATGCATCATCAAATACACCCTCAGTTTCTGGGCTAACTCTATTTTGTAATGCCTCAACTCGAAAGCTGGGATTAATAGCCGTTGCTGCTGCTGAAGCAACAGTCGATTTAGCTTGCCCAATGTTCCAATCACGAAACAAGAATTGTCGGCTTAGATTGCTTTTTTCAATAACATCATCATCAGTCACAATCAGTTTGCCTTTGCTACCACAAGCAACACCCATTAACGCCAAGTTCTTCAAAAACTCACAACCAAGAGCACCAGCCCCAACTACAAACACTTTTGCATCCTGCAGCTTCTTTTGCATCTCTTGTCCAAAGATAGAAACCTGTGCATCATATCTACTGTTCAAAGGTACAAGGTCTTGCTCACATAACGGCTCGACAGGGAGAGATTCCAAAGAGTCAAAGTAGAAGAACTGTAAGAACGTGAAGCATAATCAACCAAACAATATCTGTGCCTCAGCGCCTGATTTCACTCATAAAATTTTAAGGATTTCCTGCGGAACAAAATGATAAACTCACCTGGAATAGAGGATGGAACTTGCCCGAACATGCCTTCACTACTTCTTGTCCAACAATGCCTCCAAACATGGCTGCCATGGGATTGAGAACTGCTTGGGCACCATTAACAAAATGCTTGAGAATCCCTTCATCAATTGATTCCAAACCTGCATCTTCTCTGCTTTCATTGAGCTTTTTTACCAAATAAATAAAATTTGAGGCATCACCACTGCTCCCAGCCACTGGAAACCGTCCATATTCGGCACAAAACTTATCAAGTGCCTGGAATGCCATATGTAATAATGGAGGGCGATCAAACTTTGCAAAATCACTCAGCAAGAATTCACCAGGATTCTGTAAAGCTTCTTCTAATGACTTGAAATTAAGCAGCTTAGGTTGTTTCACTTGAGTAACAATTCCTCCCTTCTCATGAACTCCAAATGGGGTGGTATCTTCTTCAAGGAAAAAAGAGTATGGCCTGCAATTTGTCACCCTTCTTGGTTTTCCATCATTTAGCTCGTTCATTCCATGTATCTCAGAGAAAATGACCATCTCTCCATCTTGGAATTCTAGGCGCTCATCATCAACACATGATACCAAAGCTGGATTACCATTGCTAATAGATGCAATAATACCTGTATGAGGTTCTTCTCCATCAACATCAAAAACAGTGAACTCTGGGCCGAAGTCACAGAACACAGTCCCAAAAAGCCCACGAACATCAGCCTTTATGAAGGCAATTGGTGATTCTTTCCGGCGACAGAAATTATCATAAGAAATTGCTTTCTCTAGGGAGATGTCCATAAAGACAACAACCTGAAATAAACAATCCATTTTTAGGAAGGATTATAAATATCACAATGCCATTCATCATGAGGCATGTTAACTTATATGGTATCCAGACAAATGCCTAGTATTTGCTTGCATACAATCCAATTATAGTATGATTCCCAAATAAATGTATAGCAATAGCATATCAGGTTCTGACATTACAATGGAGCTGTCAGTACAGCATGTACAACCTGAAATCCAGACAGTAACTCTTCGGTTATTTCTGATGTATGTATTGTGACAAGAACAGCTGTATTCAACTCTTGTAGCTTAGAAGCACAAGCAGATGCTCTATTCTTCCCTATATCAGCCTCTGAAAAGTAGAAGTTTGCCCCCAGATCCAATGCCTTGACAGACTTCGTGTCATGCAGCACAACAGATTTGACACCAGCAAGTACAACATTCTTTGCTGCATTCATATTTGTTACACAAAGTTCAGAACAATGAAAACGAGCATTTTTCAAAAAATAAATCACCTTGACTTCACCTAATGCATGGCAGTAGTGAACCAAGAAAGTTCATTCTATGTTAAGAACATCCTACTTCGCATATATGTTTACAAAATATACTATACTTTTATGTGGGGTTCTGGGGTGCGAGAAAGAAAGAAAGACATATTTACATCTTTTAAGATGTTGGAACTCAAACGTGCATATTGTCTTTCAAGAGCACCAAGGGCTACGTATCCACGAGAAAGTAAAGCACACACAAATACTCTCATAAGGAGAACTGAGGCCATTTGAACGTTACTCCTAGGATCATGTGTATGCCACGTTTTGCTCTCCCACGAACAATCTTGGTTGTGATCTTGTTACCCACGCTTGCATGGTGTTAACATCACACTTTAGTTTTATCTACATCTACTGACAAACCTTTGTGCGTATAAAATACTTTCAAGGCATTTCGATGGCTTTGTATTGCCCCGAAGTGTCACAAATCAGCAAAATATCATCAGCATATAGTAATATTTGTATCCCGAACCGTTGAACGTTACTGCTAGAATCATGTGTATGCCACGTTTTGCTTTCCCAAAAAGAATCTTGGTTCTGATCTTGTTACCCACGCTTGCATGGTGTTAAACATCACACTTTAGTTTTATCTAAGTTTACAGACAAACCTTTGTGCATATAAAATATTTTAAGGCATTTAGATGTCTTTGTAGTGGCCCCGAAGTGTCACAGATCAGCAAAATATCATCAGCATATAGTAATATTTGTATCCCGAACCATTGAATCTCTCTATATAATGTGATGCCTCATCTATATAGAGACCGAATAGTAGCATCCTTGTTTCACTCCAATGAAAGAAAAAAAGATATATTAACATTTAATAGAGACCAAAATCGGCCTATGAGATTGCATAATTAAATCTAAAGGCGAATTCATGTCATCCATGCTGAAACCAAAATAAATCTCTAGGTTTCTAAATATCCTGAACTCCATCTTAATGCCTATGGTGGAATGATATTTGAGATGGTTTAGAATCATGAAGTACATGGCTACTATGCATAGGAGTAGTGGCAACTGGACATCATATCCAAGGTTGATTGGTGCAACAAAATGACATTATTACAAAGGTTGACAAGTGAATCGGGCATCACAAGCAATGATCTCCATGATTTGGTACTGGTATGATCCATGCCTTGTATCTTGGTACTAGTACTCTCCATTATCACATTTCTTTACTCACTCAATAGTGACTCCTTGGATCATTGCTATGGAGGTAAGGTGCTATGGAAGAAATAATTGATGTACAATTGCGTGGATCGGCCTTCTCCATCATTTGTTGAATATTGGTGTAATCCATGTAGCGAGTAATATATTTCTCTCTTACGTCGTTAAGAGTTGGAACCTACACAAAGTGTTTCTCGCTTTTAATCTCCCCTCATAATTCGCAAAAAAATTCAGCTCTAGGTATGCGAAGTGATCATCCTGCCTCGATCTCTACTTGGTGGGAGGAAACTTTGAGTTGGCTGATTGCTTTGCAAGCACCATGGGGTATTGTAGAGACATCCATGTACCTTGGTCAATGTATGAGTTCATCATCTAAAAAAACCATGAAATGATCTTTCATTGTAAGCCATCTTTGAAGAAAGTAACTCTGTAGTCGTGAGCAAAGTCTTTTGGGTATAGCCCTGCCATAGGTCTTGCTGCAACACCTTGTTCCTTCAACAATTCTTTAACAATATCAAAAGGGGTTCTCAAAGCTGATGCTATTGTTGTTGAACCACATCATCACATGGGGGTATCATGACCATCTGCATGTTTTGTCATTGTCATTTGCATTGATGCTTCAAACACCTTACGTATAATTCTCAGAAGTAGCATGGTTCAAAATACAGTGGCATGAGAGAGAGAGAGAGATTAATGTCTACTAGAGGCCATAAAAACGGGTGAGCAATATCGAAAGGAACCCAAGTTCTCGAAATCGAGGCCATTGTTGTTGAACCACATCACATGTGAGTACCATGACCATCTACATGTTTTGCTGTTGCTGTTTGCTTTGATGCTTCAAACACCTTACGTATAATTCTCAGAATTAGCATGGTTCAAAATACAGTGGCATGAGAGAGAGAGAGAGATTAATGTCTACTAGAGGCCATAAAAAGGGGTGAGCAATATCAAAAGGAAGCCAAGTTCTCGAAATCGAGGCCATTGTTGTTGAACCACATCACATGTGAGTACCATGACCATCTACATGTTTTGCTGTTGCTGTTTGCTTTGATGCTTCAAACGCCTTACATGTAATGCTCAGAAATATCATGGTTTGACCCAATGGCATGAGAGAGAAACTGATGTCTATTAGAGGCCAAAATCAGCCTACTAGACAAATTGAGTTTACAAATACGGGTGAATTCAAGTTATCCATATTGAAACAAAAATAAATGCTCCAGGTTTTCTAAAGATCCATGACAATAATCATAATTCATGTAGTGCAATAACTTTGGAGATGGTTTTGGAACAATTTAGGTGTGAGAGACGGAGCTACTATGGAATCCATTGACATTTGACATCTCTGGTTGGGTAAATCAAGATGGTAAGTTCAGCATTGTGTTTTTTTGGCTTCAAAAATCCAAAATTCCTAGGCCATGAAAGACATTGTATACACCTAGGTTTCAAACGAATGCTTCATAGGGAGCATCTGAAATCTGCACTATCAAGATAATAACTTCTCACAAGTGGATGTGTCTATCCATATACACATGGGCATAAATACCTTATTCTTCCAGCAAAGCCAAAAACCAGAAGGAAATGCAGTAGAGTATACATCACTATCATAATATGTTATTATAACCCAAGACAATGCTTTGATGAAAGCATTTGAAATCATTTACGATCATTATCTGTTTCAACTCCAAGGCATGAAGCCCCCAAGATAAAGCATTATACTACTAAAATCTGAAATAATAATTCCAAGGTAACATTAGCTATCTTCATTATCTTACTAGAGTCGGTACATCAATATTTTCATGCACTAGTAGAATGAACAAAATGCTTCCAGAAAGCAATTGAAAACTGTATTATCAAGATAAATGCCTTTTTCTCACATGTGCATACACAAGCATTTCTAAAAGCCGAACTTGCTTACTTCTTGGATAATTTTGTATTATGCACAGTAGAAAGGTCAACCAAATCAATTATCTCGGTACTTATGTATTGTCAGAAGAATTGAAATTCTTCACAACATCCCGGAAGCTGGAGATCTTCAATGTTGTAAGAGCCAATTCTTATAATTATACAAATAGGCTAATCATTTGTTCCAAAAGTTTTCTAGTTTGTTTAATAATAGAAACTCTTTTATTCAATCAACAAAATGCACGTTATGCAAGTTTGAAGTGATCAATTCAAGTCCGATTGTCTTCATTCATGTACAGATTCACACATGAAATAAAATTCAGCGGATCCCCACCCAATTTCCGAACGGTCATGGGTAATAAAGTTCAGAAAATATGTACAAAAATATCCTCTTGCACAGAGTAATGAGTTGGAGTCTCATCTCTTTCTTTATTAACCATTTCCAGATGAAACTCCATTCTTTTCATAAACCTCGTCCTTCAAACTTAGAAGATAAGATTCTCACGTTAGTAAGGATCCAAGAGAAGAGAGAAGCCCAGTTCTTCTTTCTGTATGTATGAGAAGAACATGCTCCAAATCCTCACATCTTGAGAGAGCACTCTTGAGTATGGAATTCAAAGTTATTCGACCATTTTACTCCTTCCTGTAATAGTTGTAATTGTTTCTCTTCCACTGCAGATATATGATGGGGCCATTGGGGCACAAGCAATGGGAGTAGTTGATTCTGCACACTTTGCCTTAAACAATTTCAGGAGTCTGAGTATCACTAGTTCATACAATGTTCTGCCTTTGATCACAATCAACTATGCTTTTCACACATGTTCAACCGAACCCAATCCTTGCACAAATCTCTCTCCCAATCACAATGTGGATTCTTATTTGCACAAGCTCAGGAGTCTGAGTATCGCAATTTGGATACAATGCTCTGCCTTTGATCTCAATGGAATATGATTTCCACCATCTTCGACCAAACCAAATCCTTGCACAAATTTCTCTCTCGCTCACAAATCTAACACATTCATTACTACAGTTCTTGAACATCTAAAGCCACTACTCACTATCACGTGAAAAATGTTATATATTTGGCCTCATAGGTCAAATTTTACATCCAAAGACATTAATGAAATCTATCTATCAATCTATATGAGCATATGGCCATTCTCAAACTTACAACATACATCCAGACAGTCATGCAGACTTTCATGGACAGGTGAACAATAATACTTATAAGAGATTACAGTCCATAACACATCCACAACCACCCATTTTAGATTCCTTTAAAACCTTTTGAAATGCGTAGTTAAAACTACGTTTGCAGTTTCAATTGTGTGGCCCGAATGTGGAAAAGTTGAAGAGATATGCATGAGACTATGACTGACACATTGTCATATACTAGACATAGATCCATTACTAAATTTCTTGCATGGTCAATTATGTCACTGGTTTTGGTTACCTTGGGAACCTATCTGGTTAGCCTAGTTGACCCAATTATTAGTAATTGGAAATACATCCATGCCTATACCCTCATAACACTACAGAATCCACAACAATGTTTCAAATGATAATGTTATAAACAAATCAACATTATCTGGTTATACTAGTTAGCACATTTTTCATTACCTATATCATCATAATACAAGAAAATACTCAAAAAAATATCATCTCAAACAAATTTACACGATCCAATTACATTAGTTCACACAATAGTGAATTGTTGTAAGCCGATTCTTCCCTATATCTTCATAAACAATTAGAGTCCAGGACAATGGTTTAAAAGAGAAAATTTCAAACAATTTGAATTATCTGATTACACTAGTTAACACAATTGTGGGTTATTGTGGAGAGATCCTTTACCTATTTCAACCCCAAGGCCATTAAGACCAGAGATGAGGACGTTTGCACCGAAGACCCGGCGCATAGTCTCTCTACCATAGACAGCTAACTGCCTACTATGAAGATTCTCGTCAATGTCCATTCCACCCTGACCAGAAGAAGCCGTATCCTCTTGCATTTCTTCTTCTCTTCCTCTAGAGATACAATCCTCAGGCATTGGTTTCTTTGTATAAATGTTTACTGATGACGATTCCTCTTCTTCTGTTCCGCTGATTCCCCTCTTCTTAGGAAGCATATAGATTAAATACCTGCCCAAAACAACAGCATATAGCCAAACACATACCTATTCAATCAATGCAGAAAATGAAGAATTCAAATGATAGAAAAAGAAGGATTAACAGAGGATCAGGACAAACCCTGAAAATGTAGAGATGAGAAACTCCCAGAAAACGCGGATTCTGGCAGAAAGAGCCAGTTTTGACTACGTTAGGGTTAGGTTAGGTGTTGGGGGTAGGGAATAGGGTTTTCCGAGGCTATAATCAGAGTTGGGTTTATTGAGAGGTTCCGATTGGGATTGGGATTGGGATTGGGATTGGGATTTCTCAGAACTTCTTCGCTTTAGGTTCCGATGCTTCCAGAGGCTAGGGTTACGTTTTCTTGCGATGGCTAGGGTTAGGTTTTCTGGGAGTCTATGGTTAGGATCAAGGCTTCCAGAGTAAGAAAGCAGGCTTTCCGGAAGGGGTCTCTAAGCAAGGAATGTGTCTGCTGCTGATGAGCAACCAATCGGATTCCCGAGCAGATCCCCAACAACCCAATATGCCATAGAAACGTGGGTTTCAAGGATTTATGAGTTCGTAGGGAGGGAAGGGTGGGGAGTAGCCAAAACCCTAATGTTGCTATTCCCTAACCCTAAAAACAGTATGAAAAAGGAGAAGGTAAACTAAACTAACCCATGGATTCCATTCATTCCCCAAGGTATATGGACATGGGCATGGACATGGACATGGGCATGGACATGGACATGGATGGACATGGACATGGATGGACATGGACATGGATGGACATGGACATGGATGGACATGGGCATGCTCGTGTCTAACTACTACCAAAAATTTATCAGGGCAAGTGAGGGAATCGCAAGCTCGGACGGTGCAGGTTGCACAGTTGATGGCACGTGCGATCTCCAAAGTCCGATGTGGATAAAAAAAAGCTGACAGCATAAACCACCAAGAGCCCGACTCTGTCACCAGAAGCCTTGTTGTTACCAAGAGCCCGACTCTGTCAAATGGAGCCCTGCTGTCTGACAACCTTTGTCACCAGGAGCTCGAACCTGTCAGAAGGAGCCCCGCTATCTGACAGCCTCTAGTCACCTGGAGCCCGACCCTGTTAGAAGGAGCCCCGCTATCTGACAGCCTCTAGTCACCTAGAGCCCGACTTAGAAACAGACATCAAAAACTCCCAAAAATTGTAAGTGTACAACAAATACTTGCCATGAAAATGATGCATAAAATATCTCAAAAGAAACCTAAACTTCCAATTGTTGAAAACCTAAAACGTAAAACGTAAAAATCACACAAAGTTCTATCTCCAAGCTCTAAATAACAAATCAACTTAAAGTTTCAAATAACAAGTCTTACATAAAAGATTAAAACGTCAAATGTCAAAAATAGGAATAATCCAAGCCAAAAAACCTAAGATGAAATATGAATACATGTTACATATTAAGATTATGGCTCATGTCAGGCTGATGGCAAAATGCAACCACAATTTTTACAACATGTAACAGTCGAGTCCCTTGAAGTCAAGGTTGATCCATCGCAACGCAAACACCGAACCTTCTCATGATCACATATTGGCAATCGCCACCTAGCCCGATTTGCACCTCTTTGTAGTTTTCTTATGTGGGATTTGGAACAGTCGAGTCCCTTGAAGTCAAGGTTGATCCATCGCAACACAAACACCGAACCTTCTCATGATCACATATTGGCAATCGCCACCTAGCCCGAGTTGCACCTCTTTGTAGTTTTCTTATGTGGGATTTGGAAGTGTTTGGGGAGTTGCCAATAAGTTATTGCGAGATATCTATTGTTGCGCTACTTGTGGCACCTATTTGTTGGTTGCGACTTATTGATTTGTCATCTTCTTCATTAGGTGATTTTGGTGCACCAATGTGATACACGTTCTCAGTCATATCTTCCAATGTTTGTATACATTCCAAAATAGTTGCATAGTCGAAGGTTCCTAACCCATGCTTGAGCCATTGAAGTGCTTCCTCAAATGTTTGTATTTTGGACTTCAATAATTCCATCTCTGATGTTGTGGGATTTGTCTCCCCGACTCCTTCTACCTCTGTCTCCACTTCTATTTCTGTATTGTGGTCCATTCGCAGTTGGGTCGTGTGGTCTATAAAAGGCAACAACCCACATAAATGTGGCATGTGCCTCTCTATAATCATTCAGATACTGAGTAAATGCTTGCATTTACTCACAAGGTCTTGGCAATCACAATATGAGCATTGGAGTGAGACATTATACCATGCTCAAGATTCTAAACCAATATCAAGCCTCGTCCACAATATGCATTGTGGAAGTATCGTCGACATACCTTTCCAATATTCTCTTGGCCTCTTTAAGTCTGGACCTTTGATCCCTATAAATTGCACGGGGTGCTAATCGACCACTCTCACATATTTCTTGTCGTTGCTTGTACCACTCTACGACCGTTCCTCTGATGCAAGTGCCAGTTTCATTGTCCCCGATTAAGACATGCACAAGATTGGTAATTGATCTATTTATTCTTCCTCTCAAGGCAGTGTACTTGATAAACTGCCAATGTCTTTCCACAATATAGGTAGTGTCAACATGCTCGTCGTTGAACATTCTACCAAACTTGGGCCAGAGTTTCCTCCACACACATGTCAAACCACACCATCCTCCTTCTATATATTGCCAAACACCGGGCTTGTCTGCATATTCTACCTTTAACTCCACACACATCACATTGAATGCGGATTCAGTAATGCAATGCATCAGTTGGCACATTCGTTGATAAAGATGGTTTCTCCCAATTGCACTTACTTTTGGCAACAAGTTTTCCACCCATGATTTTTTGGCGTGAACTGACACAACAAAAGTCGACATGTGTGTTTGCGACCATTTCCTATTTAGAACAATCCAATATTGACGGTCTGTTGCAACCACATTAGTTATGGCATTATATGATGTGCAACATTTATCAATCATTATCGCATTTGGCCTCACTATGGGCATCTTTGCAAATATGACTCAAGCAAGTTTCTAATGCGACTTGCTCATTGTTTGATCCTCTATCAGAACTACAAAGCATGTACCATAAGGCCATCCCAATTCCCATGGCGTTGGGGGCAACATTTGTATATAATGGTAGCCTGAATTGGTTTATTTAAAATGTTGAGTTGATTCCCCAAGAGTTGTTTAGGGTCAATTGCTCACACATTTCCAACATCCATTGATCTTGAAGTATCAAGATAAATTGTTGCCTGGCCGGAGATCCTGGTTCACCAGGCAGGTAAGGTTGAATATGAGCCACTTTCCCAAGATCTCGGAGTGCATAGGCATCTTGCATCATCAAAGACCAATCAACCTCTGACATGGCACTCCTGATTTTTAACCTATTTGCCATGTTATGGACCACCTTTGGTATCATAAAGAACCTATAGCTAACAAGCTCTAATGGACTAGCCTTGGACCTATGATATTCTTGCTTACGCATGCTCATTCGTGCCACATGCCTTCACACCAAACATCAAATAGGTCATCTTTGCAACAACTTATGACATTTGAGGTGTGTTGGCAAATGGTACACATCCGACCTACTACCTAGTACATGGCCATTGTGAGGTCCATATATTGAAATGGTTAGTGTCTCATTGTTAACCCCATCATTCATTCTAACATCCACATGGAATGTACACCCACATCGGGGTGTGCACCTACGTCGTCGAGTGGAATTAGACGTAAGTCGAGATGTCCCAGCACGATGACAACTATACCTAGTCACACGCATACCCACGTAGACTCCTTTCCTTAAGCGTGTGAGAAACTTGGTTTGCAAATCCGTGAGCGCATCAGCGGACTGGTGGGTTTCTACCTTGATCGCTTCTATGGGTAGGGTCTTCTTATATTTGTCCATGCTCGCTCCCAACATGTCGTTCGGATCAACCTTCAACACCATTCGGCAACCACAACTTCTAATGAGTGCTTTTACATACTTCGGTTTGATGACATAATCACGTACATCAGTCGCATAACCCTGCGTTAATTCTTTAAGAGTCTTTGAAAATGTGTGATGGGATGCGTCACCATGTGACGCTAACACTACCTCCCTCCATTTCTCGACATATATTACTTGAAGATTAGGTGATGCCTTAAGGTAGATTACACTCTCATTCCTGAGTATGAGAGGTGCACCCCTTGCGACATCACGTAATGCTTCTAATGTTACTGTAAAGAATCAGATATGATTCTGTGCAGCGGAAGAGATATATGTGTTTATGTGTGTGTGCATAGCCGAGAGAGAGAGAGAGAGAGAGAGAGAGAAACAGATTTCTACAGAGAACAAGAAAAAACTGTATTAACAAGAATAAGAAAACCAACACACTTACAAGGAGAGGGAGAAGGTGCTTATGTAGTCACCTTCTCTCTAAGTTCTCTCATTAGAGTCACCTCATAGAAAAGAGGTGGAGTCTTAACTACTTGCTAAGTATGTGTCATAGGTCTTAACTTCTATGACACATTAGTATGATACAAAGGAGGTGGGGTGTCCACACACTTGGGTGTTCCTAAGGAGTGTTCCCACACTAGGGAAGTTGAGTTTGATTCTCAACACTCCCCTTCAAACACAACTTCCGGTCGCCAAAAATTTGGTTCGGATTGGTCTTTGGGTCGGCTTTGAGTTGGCTTCGACTCCGACTTTTTTTGGATGGCCAGCTCACAATTGAGTTCACTCTGGTCCGTTCGACGTCATGTTAGATGGTTCCTTATCTAACTATTCCATACTCCCCCTCAAGCTCGGTTGGTCGGTGATCGAGAGACCGAGGTTTGTCGTGAACTACCGTAGCTTGTCGGCTCTTAGGGCCTTCGTGAAGATGTCGCCGTTTGTAGGTTCATGCTGATGTGTTGTAGGGCGACATCACCAACCAAGACACATTCTCAGATGAAGTGATAATGCACCTCAATGTGCTTAGTCCGAGCATGGAAAACTGGGTTGCGGGCCAAGTGAATGCTGCTCATGTTGTGGCAATACATGAGAAATAGATCCTTGATGGGAACGCCCAAATCCTTTAATATTCTCTTGAGCCAAACGGCTTCACATGCGGCGACGGTTGCGCCCCTATATTCAGCTTCTGTGCTCAACAATGCGACTGGCAGCTGCTTCTTACTATTCCATGATATGGCGCCGCTACCGAGGGAGAAGAAAAATCCCAATGTTGATCATCTGTCGGCTTTGTTGCTAGCACAATTAGCTCGGTGTACCCTTCAAGTCGAATCGGTGTGGCCAATCAGTAGAGGATGCCGAAATCCATCGTCCCACTTACATAGCGTAACACTCGTTTAGCACAGTCCAGATGGATGTTGCATGGTGTCAAACTGGCTAAGGAGGCCGACCGGATAGTTGAGGTTGGGTCAAGTAATGGTGAGATAGATAAGGCTTTCGACTAGCTGACGATAGAAAGTTGGCTCACACTCTTCTGTGCTGGAAACGACATCTAACCTTAGATTTCAATTGAGCGGGGTAACGATGAGCTTACACTCCGTCATCCCAAACTTGAAGAGAATATTCAGGATATAGTGTTGTTGGGAGATCATGATACCGTTTAGAGACCAAATTACTTCTATCCCTAGAAAGTAATGTAGCTCCTTCATGTCTTTCATTTTGAATAAGCTAGAGAGTAGCTTCTTGGTATGTTCGATATCACCTATGTGCTCTCCTCCAATGACCAAGTCATCCACATAAATTATGATGAATAGTTGTCCTTTGGAGTCGCTCCGGATGAACAGAGAATTGTCGAACATACTAATGTTAATATGGTGCGTGCACTTGGACATTTTGAAGCCGATTTGGTGAAGATATTGGGTTATCTTCGAATGTCGTGCTCCTGGTCCCTGCTTAAGACTTGTAAAGAATCGATGGTGATTTTGTGCAGCGGAATAGGTTAGAGATGTGTGTTGCATGCGTGCGTGTGTGTTTGAGAAGAGGAGAGGAGGGAGACACAAGATAGATAGAAATCGAATACTCAAGAAGATGTATATTACAAAGGAGATTAACTGACACATTACAAAGTAGGAGGAGGGTGCTTTATATAGTCACCCTCTTTCGTCATTACCTACCGAAGCTCATCGATCATGGGGAATGTGGAAACTCATATGATTCTATGACACATAGTTAATGTGTAGAGAGTAGTGGTGTGACTTTTGACCTTTGAGTGTTCATACACTCTCAAGGGTGTGTTCACACACTAGTTTAGGTTGAGCTTGATTCTCAACATGCCCCCTCAAGCTCAACTTGGGTCAGCTCCTTTCGGTTGATGTCCGCTTCGGTTGGTACCCAGTTCAGACGGTATCCGGTTCTCTCTTGTACTGCCCCTCAAGCTTGGCAAGTCAGGGATTGTCAATCCAAGGTCTGACATGAATTGCCAAAGCTTGTCAGCTCCTAGGGCTTTGGTGAAGATGTCGGTTTTTTGTGGATTCGTGTTGATGTGTTGAAGGTCAACATCTCTAGCCTGAACACGCCCTCGAATGAAGTGATAGTGCACGTCGATATGCTTCGTGCATGCGTGGAACACCAGGTTCTGAGCCAGATAAATACTGCTCATGGTGTCATAGTAATGGGGAGTTGGATCTTTGATGGGAACACCCAGATCCTTCAAAATCCTCTTGAGCCATACGACTTCACATGTAGTCACCGCCGCGCCCCTGTATTCGGCCTTTGTGCTTGAAAGAGCGACGGTTGGTTGCTTCTTGCTACTCTAGGAGATGGCTCCGCTGCCAAGGGAGAAAACAAATCTAGAGGTCGATCGATCGGCTTTGTAGCTGGCCTAGTCGGCATCTATGTGCCCTTCGTGTCAAATTGGCATTGTTGTCTTGTAGAGAGATGCCACAATCCATTGTACCACTCGCGTATCTTAACACTCGCTTAGCACAATCCAAGTGAGTGTCACGTGGCTTTTGCATGAATTGGCTAAGGAAACCGTTGTCGTGTTGTTTCGCTTTCGTGTGGGAAATAAGGCAGGGCCACGGGGGCCCTGAACCGAGAAGCAAGAGAAAGAAGAGGAAGGGGGAAGCGTGCAAGCAGGGCCGGTTAGGCATGTTGCAACCGACAACGCTTGCTGGCCGAATGAACCACCAACGCGTATACCGACTGAACAAGAAGCACGCTCGTGGAAAGGAAAAGAAAAGGGAGACTCATAGGAACACAGATAGACGAAAAACAGGAGATTCAATTACAATATTAGTAACGATTACAGTGTTTGCAAGATTACAGCCAGCTAGCAGGCGACAGACCCAACCCAGACAATCACACACCCACGCACACACACAGTAGAGCCTTAGTAGAAGGCACATGGCTTTCCTCGAAGTAGAGGCAACCAACATAGAATCCTGTAGAGAACAATGAAAGAGGAGGAGAGAGCTCAGTTCCCGGTCCAACAACACCGCGTCCTTGCCCAAAACGCGATACCTTCTCAGTCTTCTTCCCTTCCCTTTTATAGGCCGCCGGGGAGGGACCATTACACCCTCACCTTGGTCACATCACTTTTATTCTCTGTCCCTTTGGACAGAGATCCGCTTCGATTCACTAGCCTATTAATAATCTTCCTAGGATATTTTCATCAGCCTACCTATTCGTAATTATGTACTCCTTATCAATACTTGTGCCCGCGTGTAAGGGCCGGTTCGCACGCCTTTTTCACCGATTCCGCCTAAGGCCGGTTTTCTTCACGACACCGTGTTGAGAGACAAGCTCAACATTGGGTGCATAAATGGGTACGTAACCCAATACGTAGACTGGATGCGTAAAACCGTACGCAAAATATGGTTGTGGCGGTGCGTAAACCGTGAGGCCGTTAGAACGTTATTCCTCGTAAGGAATAGTTTTGGGAGTTAGTGTAGAAGGCTCATTTATGAGCGGTCAAGTACTGTCAATACTGGTGTCAGCCCAATGGTCGGGGCTTGTATAAAAGGTGCTCACTGAGCACGAAATATGTACATAGAGGACTAGTTTGAATATAGTTTTGTATTTTCTGCTCTCTCTCTCTCTCTGTGTGTGATTTTTGTGCTTTATCGAACTATCGTACTACCGAACCGTGTACTTTGTGTTCTTACGCATACGCTTCCGCACACATATTCTTTTAAAGACCAACAGGGTAGTTGAAGTCGGGTTGAGTGATTGTGAGATAGATGAGGCTCCCGATCAGTCCGACCCAACCTAATGGGACAGATTGTGGGTATTACGTGATCCAAACCATTCAGATGTTGGTCGAGGAGTTCATGCAAGGATTTGAGTCCAATGATTTTGTAACTATGACTTAGGATTGAATATGAGCATTTGTTTCTGTAAGGGCTTAAGGTTGATGGCATCTTGTGGTGTAGGGTAAGGAGCAATGGTTTGGATTCGAAGACGTGGAGCTCCTTGGGAAAATCATGGTGAAATGGGCACGAAGGATTGTGGGCTTTCCCATATTTTAATCATTTGGAGTTGTACTTTGTAACATCAAATGCGGTGTACTATCAAATGTGGGTTGCCAACCTTTTTTGTATATATTTTTTGTAAGCTGGTTGTATATAGTTTTTTTGTGACCAGGTTGTATATCTTTTCTGTATATTGCCCGGTGGCTGGATATTAGAATCAAGGCTGCCAACCTTTTTTGTAATCCTAAACCAAGGCTGCCAACTTTTTTTGTATTTTGGAATCAAGGTGACCAACCTTTTTTGTATATTCTTGGCCATTTGTATATTGTGAAATGCTCTCAAAATAGCTCCCTTTCCATTACATTCTAAGTTACATCTTATAGGCTACTCTTAGCGTGGTGGGTGTTTTCCTGCTCCAATTAGCTCTTCTAATTATGGGAGCTTGGTAGGGGTCTAATTTGGGTATGGTCAATGTGACCCTGGTTAGTTGGGGCCTTGGTTAGGATCCGTGGCAATACCACAGTACTGTACAGTCGGAGCGCGACGGGGCGTGGACGACGGTTCTAGGCGGAGGGATGGCACGGCGTGGGCGGTGGTAGTTGATGGAAGGGCTTCATGCGAGACTAGTGGGCGAAGGTAGAGCGGTTGTTGGAGGTGTGACAGAGCATGTATGTAGTGTTGCATATCTGCTTTTGAACTTCGAAGGGACCGATCCATCGGTAGAGTGACTCGCTCAGGCCGCAATGACGGATGGGGAAATAGACGAGGACTTTGTCACCGGCGTGGTATTGATGATTGGTGTGGCTTGCATCGTGTTGGCGTTTTTGGCGTAGCTATGCTTGGTGTAGGTTGCTCGTGATGGCTTTGCAGAGGAGGGGCTGGAGTTGTTGCAGGTGGGACCACTAGGACACTGCGTCAAAGTGGAGTGGCGTGGTTGGTTGCGGGACTGCCACTTCTGGAGGTAAGCGCGGGTCCCTGCCGTAAAGGGCCAAGAAGGGGCTAATGCGGGTGGAGGCTTGCACAATTGTGTTATAGGCGTGCGTAACGAAGGGCAAGATCCGGTCCCAGGTTGAGTGCAGCGGATCGATGTAGGCCGAGATTTGTTGTTTTAAGGTTCGGTTGAGGCACTCTATCAATCCATTCGTCTGCGGGTGGTAGGGTGACATGAATAATTGTTGGATTCCTAATTGTGTAGAAACGAGACGTAGGAGCTCGTTGTTGAATTGGGGTCCCCGATCAGACAAGATTTGGAGTGGGCAACCATGGGGGAAGATGATTTTCTCCAACAATTTGGTGGCGATGGTCATAGCCTTCGCATCTGGGATAGTGGTCGTCTCAGCCCAACGCGTCAAGTACTTGGTTATGACGAGGATGAATTTGTTCCCTTCTTGTGACTCGGGAGAGGGGCCCAGAATGTCCCATCCGACGATTTCAAATGGAGCTTGAACCTGTATCTGATGTAAGAGGCCTTGAGCCACTTGAGGTGTTTTGATGGCCTGACATGAGTTGCATGCTTTGATGTAGGAGGCGACCTCGTGGCGTAGCCCCAACCAATAGAATTTGCAATGGATAATGTCTAGCACCTTGTGAAAACCCAAGTGGCCGGACAACGGGTGATTGTGGAAGAAACGAAGGTAAGACAAGCGCAGTTGCTCAGGCACGTAGACCCGAGGTTCCTTGCCTACTTGGAAAAAAAGCAGGACATTATCCTGGATCATGAATTGCTTGGTGAGGGATGAGGGCTCAACCTGTAGGTGGTGGCAGATGTCTTGGATCTTTTTGTCGTGTTGTTGCATGTTGGCCATTTGGGACGAGGATACAGGGAAATCGATTGTGCCGGAAGCGATTTGGTTCACCTGAAAGGATATGCGGGATAATCCATCGGCGACGATGTTCTGGGGACCGCGGCGATAGTGCAGAGTGAATGTGTAATCCTGCAACGCCAAAGCCCAACGGAGTAAGCGACAGGGTGGGTGAGCCTTCTTTATGAGGGAGAGCAATGGCTGATGGTCGGTTTCGACCAATGTGTTTGATCCGTGTAGGTACAAGTGGAAACGATGGAATGCCCAAACGATGGCGAGCAACTCTTTCTCATTTGTCGAGTAATTTTGTTCGGCTTTGGTAAGTGATTGGCTTATGTAGGCAATCGGGTGTAGTTGGTCGTTGTCGTCGGATTGGAGCAGGACCGCGCCAAGGCCGACGTTGGAGGCATCCGTCTGCAGATGGAAAGGCTTCATGAAATTAGGGTGTGCCAAGAGGTCAGAGGCTTGGAGTGTTCTCTTGAGTTGTAGGAAGCTAGATTCACAAGCGTCAGTCCATAGGAAGGGTGCGTAGTGGGGCTGACAGGTCGGCTAGCTGTGGGATGAAGCGGAGAGAGAACGTGAGGAGGCCGATGAAGCGTTGAAGTTGCTTGACTGTGGTGGGGTGTGGGAATTTTTGGACTGCTTCCGTCTTCTCTGGGTCCATCTGTATTCTGTCGGAGGAGATGACGTACCTGAGGAAGCAGAGGCACGTACTACCCCAACGACACTTCTTCCATTGCAACTGTAATCAATAGCGTTGAACACAAGTTAGGACCTCCTTAAGAACTTTGAGGTGTTCCGCCCAGGTGCTTGTATGTATCAGAATATCGTCTAGATAGACAATGACGACGCGACAGGTGATGAGATCGTTGAAGATGGCGTTAGCCATTCGCTGGAATGTGCTCCCAACGTCGGATAGGTCGAAGGGCATCCGTGTGAACTCAAAAATGCCTTTCCTAGTGCGGAATGCAGTTTTGTGGGCATCTTCAGGATTCATAGCGATCTGCCAATATCTCGAGGCCAGATCGAGGGAGGAGAAGTACTTTGATTTGCCAAGCTGGAAAAGGAGGTCGTCGATACGAGGGACAGGATATCGGTCATGGGTGGTGACATGTTTCAGTTGTCGGAAGTTGACACAAAAACGGTAAGAGCCATCCCCTTTTTTGACCATGTGTGGCTCCGAGATCCACTCGTTGTTGGAAGGCGTGATAATCCCCTATTGTAGCATAGTTTTGACGGCGTTCTCGATGCGCTCGTGGTCGAGAGGGGAGCGACGTCAGGGAGCTGCGCTGATAGGGCGGGCGTTGCCTGTAGGAATCGTGTGGTGGATTGGAAAGCGGACCGAGGGAGGCTTTGCAGGTGGTGTAGACAACGAGGGAAAGGTGGCTAGGAGCCATCAGATGTCGTGGATGTGCTTTGTTGGTGATACCAGGTACTGTGTGTTGCTGATGTGGGTGGTATCTCGCGGATTAGTGAAGAGCGCGATCGAAAGGTGATTGGGGAGGACGAGCTGTTACGAGGAGAAATCGAGACAGGCTCGACTATGGAGGAACCAATCGCAACCCAAGGTGATTGGGAACAACGATGTTGGATACGAGCAGAACTGATGGTGAGCATGCACATGACTTGCGTATGTGAGTGGTACAACCGCTGCTGGTCGCCGAAGAGGATTTTAATGGGCGGTGCGTGGCTCGTGGGAAGTTGCAATTGGGTGACTAAATCTACACTAATGGAAGAGATGTTGTTGTCGGAGTCGAGGAGAACTTCTTGGGTCGTGTGCTAGAGGCGGGCGATCGTGGTACAAACAGGAGAAGTTGATGACGTGGAGGTGTGGACGTGCATGGGTGGCTCGATCATGGTATAAATGGGAGAAGTTGATGACGTGGAGGTGTGGACGTGCGGGGGCGGCTCTCCCTACGACACCTCGTGCATTAGTTTTCCGGGAGCTCAGAGAGGGAGGCAACATTGGCTAATTGGACGTTCTGCTTTTGTTGTTGATTTTGCCACTTTCTGCAGTAACGCCGGATGTGGCCATAGTTGTTGCAGTATAAACATTTGGGGCGTCCCTGGCTGTCTCGTTCGGGCAATGCACGCTTAGTGCGTAACTGCACGTTCTAGACATCGATGTCCATGGGAGTGGCGCCTGGAGTAGTGTTTGTATGATCGTGACTGAGATTACCTGGTGTGTGCAGGTTGTGTGCGTCTGCAGCTTCGATGCGTTGGGCGGTGAGGATGGCTTCATGTAGTGTCTCCAGGCCTTGATCACATACACGACGATGGAGGTCGTGCCGTATACGCGGCTAGAAGAAAAACAACTTCATGTCTTCCGACATGTTGTCGTCAACCCGACGTAGGATCTGCACAAACCGAACCGTGAACTGGGTGATGGGTTCGCGTGGCTGCTGGGTGATTGACTTGAGTTGTTGTAGGGCTGTATGACGGGAGTCCTGATGAGCCAAATTCCAAATCATGGTTGCCCGTAACAGATCCCAGTCGTTGCGTGTCTCCTCGGGTTGTTGTACGAGCCATGTTGTTGCGATATTCTCAAGGAGTGTCTTCATTTCTATTGCCTTCCAGGGGTGTGGCTAGTGGTGGTAACTGGCCACCATTTCGAAATGATCCAGCCAAGAGACGACGGCTTCCAATGGTAGGCCGGAGAATGGTTTTGGCCGAACTCGCGGGTCCGGGAGATTTTGTTGTGGCTTGGATTGTGCTGAGAGGAATGACAACATGGCTTGGTTAGTATGGTTAACTTGTAAAATAATGTTGGACAGGGCCTGAACCAGTTGGTCGATTGGCAATGTGGGCTGATGTTCTTGAGTTTGTTGTTGTAGGAATTTTGGATTCATGGAGTTTGTGTTGCCGTTGTTGTTGTCATGTTGCATCGTGGCGTGTGTTGTTGGGGTCGTGAGTTGGGGCTGCTTTGCCCGTCTTCTCCATGAAGATGTGAAATGCTCTCAAAATAGCTCCCTTTCTATTACGTTCTAAGTTACATCTTATAGGCTACTCTTAGCGTGGTGGGTGTTTTCCCGCTCCAATTAGCTCCTCTAATTATGGGGGCTTGGTAGGGACCTAATTTGGGTGTGGTCAATGTGACCCTGGTTAGGTGGGGCCTTGGTTAGGATCCATGGTAATACCACAATATGGTTAATTTTGTAATATCAAAACAATATTTGAATCTCATTTTGGTTATATATGAATCAATATGAATCTTTTGTATGCTCATTGTGAATCTTATTCAATGTTCGAAATTCATTCAATCTTTTGTATATGAAATTTGAATAGGTTGAAGGTATCTTTTGTATGTGGTGACAATGTTTTGTATCCATAGTGTGAAATTTTGAATCGGTTGTATCTATTGTATGCTCAGTGTGAATCTTATTCAATGTTCGAAACTTATTCAATGTATCTTTTGTGTATAATGAAATTTGAATAGGTTGAAGGTATCTTTTGTATGCACGATGTGCATCTTATTCAATTTGATATGAAATTTGTATATTCAACTTATCTTTTGAATGTGAAATTTGAGTATGTTTAAATTTGTATTACGAAGGAGCCCGATTCATTAATTAGGAGCCTGGATAATTAAACAAGAAGGAGCCCGACTTCCCTCACTATACTCACTATACTCATTGTAGTGATCGATAAATGTTGGACATCATATAATGCCCGACTCATTAATGAGGAGCCTGACTCATTAATATGCAGGTTCCCAACTATGTGTAATCATTGTGCTTCAACGATCATACTAACGACCATTTTCGTTGCATAATCGCTCACACTGGATTGATTCACTAAAGTCATTGACATTCACTTCATTCATTGGCATAATCGCCCACACTAATTTCATTCACCTCAATCATTGGCATTCTCGCTGAGATCATGCACTAAAAGCTCGCATTCTCGATCATTCACTAAGAGCTAAAGTCATTCACTTTATTCATTGCCATAATCGCTCACACTAAATTCATTCACCTCAATCACTGGCATTCTCGCTGAGATCATGCACTAAAAGCTCGCATTCTCGATCATTCACTAAGAGCTAAAGTCATTCACTTCATTCATTGCCATAATCGCTCACACTGAATTCATTCACCTCAATCATTGGCATTCTTGTTGAGATCATTCACTAAGAGCTCGCATTCTCGATCATTCACTAAGAGCTGAATTCATTCACTAAGAGCTCGCATTCTCGATCATTCACTAAGAGCTGAATTCATTCACTTGATTCATTGGCATACTCGCTCACACTGAATTCATTCACCTCAATCATTGGCATTCTTAGTCACATTGTATTCAATCACTTCAATCACCGTTGTAATTGACAACAACCATCTATGGACAACACACTGCATCATGGTGTCTTTTCCATGTTAGACGATGAATTGGAGGATACGTTATGGTCATCCATTGCATCGTTTGTATCTAAGGACGAATTGGAGATGCCAAATGACTCATCTGATTCCGTTCATGAGGATGAGGCGGTGGATCCCTTCATGTATTGTTCCCCTATGCATTTTGCATTCTCAAGGGGTACGTATGATTTGATTATTAAAGATTTATGGGGACAAGTTAAGGTAACTGTTGAGAATCAAACTCACTTCCCTAGTGTGGGAACACACCTTAGGAAAACCCAAGTATGTGGACACCCCACCTCCTCTGTATCATAACTAATGTGTCATATAAGTTAAGACCTATGACACATACTTAGTAAGTAGTTAAGACTCCACCTCTTTTCTACGCCAAATGGCGATCATGCGTTACATGCATGTCTTGTACCCTAACATGCATCATAAGCATGGGGGAACCTATAAGAAAAAGGGAAATTATGAAGGAAGGAATCAGGAGAAAGTTAGAAAATCAAATAACTTAGTTTATTTGCAAAGAGTTTTGTGTTTTAAAATTGAAGTCAAGAGTTCAAAGCCAAAGTTTTGCAAAGAAAAGTCGCATCTTGCGATTAGGGATTGTAATGGTTGTAAAATATTGTATTCTTTGTTGAGATATAAAGCTCAACTTAGTTTAGTCGTTTAGTCAACACACGTAACTTAGTAGTTACTTAGATAAAATCTAGTTAGTGTGTTGACCTTAAAGCCTTAAATAGGATTTTATACTCGAGTGGGATACATTGTAGATCCTCCACTCCCGTGTTCATTTAATATAGGACTTACACGGTTGTACCTATATTCTACTCACACATGTGCACCTGTGCACATGAGATGTATATATACCTCATTGTGGGTACAAGCCTTGTAAAAGTTTTGCACAAACTCCCATTGTTGACCTTAGTCCCTGTGACTTCGCCACAAGAACCACAACTACCCCGGGAACACACTTTCTTTTATCCATATCGGACGGTGCAGATTGCACGCACCCTCAGCCAAACACCTTGCACCATCCATGGCCATGATTCCCTCGCCATCACTCTTTATTATTTGGTAGCAGTTAGACACATCGCATGGACATGGACGTGGACGTGATTCCCTTACTGCGTTCACACTCATTTCAAATCTCATTAGAGGAGGAATCTTGTCTTTTACACGACCTACCTTGGGGTAAGATTAGATAACCTATGATAACATGGCTCCTTCATAAGACAACCAAACCTTCTTTCTTCCTCTCTCTTTACTCAATCTTGCCTCCCTCCTAGGTGTTACATGTTGTGTTGCTAACATGATTGATATGAGATCATAAAAAAAAGGGTGCCAAATTAGAAGGTGAACCAATGCCTCAAAAAGAAGAAAGTGTCAAAGGAAACATAAGGCCAATTTCATCTGTTTGGGTGTACGAGGAAAATCTAGGAAGTTACACATCTCCATGCAAGATGAGCAAGAGAACAATTCAAAGATCATGATCATCTAATGTAAGCTCCACACTACTGTAATCCACATCACTTGAATCTCATGCTAACTATCACTTTAGGAAACCTTGTTCTCGCTTTCTCTCTGATTGGTCATTTGTTAGGGCCTGAATTTGACAGGTTAGTATTAATGTTTTTTTAGGGGTATTTTTTAAAGATGTATGTCATATGACATGCGAGTGCAAAAAGTAACATGTCATTTGACATACAAATTTTAATAATGAAAAGCTCTATATGATGTTTCATTGTTATACATTTCATTACTATAGAAAGTACACAAAGATACACAAATAAACATAACTACCTCACAAAGATAATGAAATACATAAAGTAAATATCGTGTTAATGTTTTTTAAGCCAAAGCACAAACAATATATGTATCGATAATCATAATTCATTCTTTCAAAGAGAACACAATAAGCTTCAAACAAAAAATTATACAAATTGAATACTTAATCATCATATATTTCTTAATGCCCAAAAAACACAAAAAAATGTTTAGTAGTATTTTTTTTTTCCCAAAAAAAACACTACTTCCCATTAGTTAGCAAAAGAAGTACATCAAAGATCAACCATAATCAAAACAACATAATCCCCACCCTACTATTTACAACAAAAGTATCTCGCTAACACTTTGTACATGGTGACCACATATTTACAACTCTTGTCCATTCATGGAAGTCAATGGCGGAAACAGCCATCTCGGTGCTTGGTAGTTCCATTTAGGCCCTGACGCTATCGTGCCTTTCGGCTCCGGATTGTTGCATGAGTCGGGTGGGAACCACTGAGGTTTTGGACTAGGAGAAAAGAAGATTCTAAGGCAATGAAGAATATGAAATATGTTGTAAGAAAGAAAGATATGAAAAACTCGTGAATCCTACGAGTATAGTGTATTAGTGAGTACTCAGATTAAGAGAGAAAAATAGTTAGCAAATTTGTGAATCCCACGATTATATTATATTAATCCACCCTTGTAAAATAAGCAACAACTCCCATACATCATTCTCTCTTCCTTATATAAGGATGGAAGAGCCTAAGCATAACTTCATGCTTTTTTCTAAAGTGTTCATGCACACTAAATGTGCATGAGTTGCCTTTTTACACTATGCTTTTATTTCCTAAATATAGTGCTCATGCTCGCTAGATGTGCACAAGCCATTTTTTATTGGCGTACATTTTTCTTATAAATAAAGTATTCACGCATTCTAAAAAATGCATGACTTTCCTTTTAATAAAGGTAGGCGTAAATAAAGGTCTTATACATAAGTTAGTACAATGGTAAGGTTGGGGTTAGTCTACGTGGAGGTACAGGGTTTGAATCTTGCCCTATGCACGTAATAAATACTTTTAATATTTTATTTTATTTATTATATGTACTTTAAATCGGATATAGTATTTTACATATTTCACGTAGTGTGTGATTCACACTACAACACTCGCCCCCTCCGAACCCGCACATCCTCCGGTATGTGCCGAAGTCCCCGATGCTTGCTATTCACCTTCATTCGAAGCTTCCTCCGATTCTCCCCTTAAGTCGACTATGAGTTGTAATCCACTTTCTTCGCTTCCCGCATCACCACGATCTTCGTCCGATTGCTCCTTCTTGTCGGTCTTGTCTAGGATCAGATACGGTTCTTCATCAGTCCGCTTCTTGAAAATCTTCACTCGTTTCCCGGCTATAGGCACTCGTAGCATCGTTCCATCCAACTCGCATAGTCGGTTTCGTCGCCGGTCATTTTTGGTTGCCGACTCCGTTCGGTCTCCGGTTTTTGGTTGCAGACTCCGCCCGGTTTCCAGTTCTGTTCGGTTGTAGACTCTATCCAGTCTCCAATTACCGGCCCTCGTAATTCTTCTTTACTTGTAGTACCCTCCATTTCTCTTGCTATGTCGGCTTTGTCTCTCCATCTTGAACACATCCATTCTTTCCACCCGAACCATTGTCGCCATCCGATCCACCATAGTCTTCGTTCGCTTTTTGCATTGCTATGGCCCGATTGGTCCTTGTCATCTGTGGTAATGTCTTTTCTTGGCCTCTTCATCAACCTTGACTTTTTTCCGGATCGGTCTCGTCCGATTGGCTTTCGGTTGAGTCGTATTAGCTTCTTTCCGATTCGGTCTCGTTCGATTGACTTTCGGTTGGATCGGCTTCCGATCGGATTCGTATTTGGCCGAATCAGACTTGGTTGATCGGTTTTTACCGATTCGGCTCCCTTCCAGGTCGGTTTCGGTTTCGGTTGGCTTTCTTTTCCTCGTTTTCACCGGCCTCGACCGGTTCAACCTCCGACTAAGTCGGATTAGCTTCTTTCCGGATCGGTCTCGTCTGATCATCTTTCGGCTAGGTTGGCTTCCATCCGTATTCGCGTTCGGCCGAATTGGACTCGGTCGATCGGTTTTGACTGAGTCGACCCCGTTTCGGGTCAACTTTCTTTCGGATCGGAATTTCGTCCGGATCATCTTCCATCTGAACCGGCTTCCGACTTTACCTTTCTTGCCGCCACCTCCCGTCTCTCCGGTCTCACGTTGCTTCTCGGACACAACCGCCGAAGTCTCTAGGATTAGTGGGTAGGAATCCTCGGTATTATCATTCTCCATCGTTTCACGCATATCCACCTTCTTGGCTATCTCTCCGTTGTATGCATCAGCTTCGGCCTTCGTTTTCTCTCCACCACCTTCCGTCTCTTCGGTCTCATGTTGCCTTTCGAATGTAACCGCCAGAGTCTCTGGAATCAGTGGTGGGGAAGTCTCGATATGGCCATCCACCATTGATTCGTCCATAGCCACCTTTGATTCGATGTCATCTTTCGTGGCGACCTCCTCAATCAAGTCCTCCTTGCTCTCTTTCACTGCATCAATTATGCAAACATAAATTATGCTTACCCCTTTTTCACCCAATGTTTCAGACACTTGTATTCCGAAATCTTCTTCTACACTTGGGTTATTGGCCTTATCCTTTGCTGTCGTTCTTTCGCAAGACAAGAGGGTAGCTTGTTTTACACCCTCTTCTGTCGCACCATCATGTTGTATTTCAGCCTTCATATCGGCTCCATCGTTTGTCTTCAATCGACCATCCTTCATCGGCCATGGCGTTGACAAGATTCTCATCATCCTCTCATCATGTCTCCTACATACCCTTTGGACTTCGGCCCAATCTTCGGTAAGACCATTCACACCGTCATTGTCTTCAAGTTCGATCCCGATGTCCATCCTTTCTTTTCGATTGATCGATTTTACGAACATTAGGACTTTATCCTCCCCCACCAATCGTTGTTCCCGCTCCGAGAGTCGAGCAAAACGATGCTCGAACTCTAGGAATTCTTGTGTTGCACTTCGGTGGGTCTTCTCTGATGCTACCCATTCGTCAAACTCACGTCGATCTCGTCCCTTCGATCTCTCGTAGTCATATGCCTCTCGTAAAGCTTCTTCAAAAGACCCCCATGTTTGATTTTGTTGCCGTATCTTGTAGATTCTTTCTTGTAACTCATCCGTGGCTACCCAACTAAAGGATATCACTTGCAATCCTTCCGGTATCCCACATCGCATCATCTCCGCTTTGTAGTCACGTAGATAGCGTGACACATCATTTCCGTTGAATTCCCCATTTCGTCGCACAAGCCACTCTACTGCCGCCTTCATCTCCGTCATCGCGCGTTGTTCTTGTTGCATCCGCTCAATCATCATCATCATCATCATCATGTTCATCGCCTCTTGTTGATTCTCCATCTCCTTGCCACCCGTCTTCACGTCGGGTTCACCACTTGTGTCATGCATTTCGGCGCCAGATCGTTGCGTGAGTTGGGTGGGAACCGCTGGGGGTTTTGGACTAGGAGGAGGAAGAATTTGAGACAATTCTAATTATGAATAGATTATTAGAAACTTGTGAATTCCACAAGTATAATGTATTTTATTGATTAATATTTATATAAGAATATGTATATTTTTTTTTTCCCAAAATGAAGCTACTTTCCCATTAGTTAGGAACATAAGAATATGTATTTAGATTGATAGAGAAAGATATAGAAATCTCGTGAATCCCACGAGTATAGTTTATTAATTGGTGTTTTAGGAAATATATCCAATTTCCCAAATATTTCACACCCTTACACTATGCTCCTCATCCTTATATAGAGATGAGAGAGTCTTAGCAATCCATGCTTTTTCTTCTCTAACTATAGACTCCATGCTTTTCCTATAGATAGACTATATGCTTTATCTAAAGTAATCATGCTTTTTCTAACTTGTGCGTTTTTTATTATCAACTATAGCATTCATGCACGCTAGATGTGCATGCATAGCTTTTTCTTTTAGCATGAGTTTTTCTTTTAACTAAAGTTTATCCTAGGTGAACTAACCTTTCTATGTGGAACATCTACTTTTGAACACTAATGAAATGCTAGTGTAATGGTAAGACATTTGAATACACTCCAAGACATTTGAATACACTGCCGCCCTGCACTATAAAACCATGACCATGTGGATTTAGATGTTCCGCCCAACCTTCCTTAGTTAGTTTCAAACCCTGTAAGGACCCCCACACAACTCTCCGATTTACACCGCATGTTGCCATTATCCTGAGACTTCGACCCCAAATGTTGATTGCCTCTGCACAGTTCCAAAAACAGTGAGGTATCGATTCCAAAGAGTGACCACATAACGTACAACCAGCCTCCCCACCACGAGACCTCATCCACTCCCCTACGGGTAACGCCTTATGACTAAGAAGCCAAAACCACACCTTTATTTTTTCTGGCATATCTGATGCCCATAGTCTCCTCCAAAACGACTTCAACAAGTCATCTGATATGCCTTTATCCCTCCAACTATTGCGAGTCTAAACAATGCCCATTGATTTGGAGCCAATGATTTGCCTTCCGAGCTTAGTACTATAATAAAAAAACCCCTCCAGTTTGTTCGTTCCCGGTTTCTGCCACCATACCTCTAGTGGATCCCACTCCAAATCATGTAGAGGCTTGTTGTCAAATAGCCATAGTTTACCATCAGTATCTAGCTTCCCTGGTTTCAGGTTTACTTGCCACCTCTTACCTTCCAACACTACCACCTGCACTGCCAACCACTGACCATTGTTGGACAAAGCACTTAGGTTTCCCCACAAGTGATATTCATTAGATGGACACTTGCCACGGATAATTTGTCCATCACTCTCACCTACAAACCACCCAGACCAAACCCCCTCTTCCTTATTCAACCGAACTAGACCATCAACAACCTTATTTATCAGTTGGGTCACCTTCTCAAGCCTACAAGAAATGCTACCAAACTGACCCTCACTCCTCTTCATTTTGAAAACATCCCACTCTCTTACTGAACTAACATTGTACCCTAACATGCGGCCCCATGGCAAATATTTTTTCTGTCCAAGCATCATGCTGTCCTCGCTTCTTATCCTAGGGTTCCAAAATAGTGGTTGTTGGAGTTGTTCCAAAATGTTTAGTAGTATTTACAATATAATGTAAAAGATTTACAATGGTAAATCTGAAGTAAGGCATGAAAAATAGAGTAAACAGAGAATAGAAAACTCTATAGTATCTACCTTGTTGCAATGTGCAATAATAACTTGTTACCTATTAGTAAGTACCCACCTTTTTTTACTAACCTAAATTTTTTATTAAAGGATATTAAAACAATAGGTTAAATAGTTAATATTTAAAACATTAAAATTATATATAGAGTTTACATCCTAAAACAGACATTTTCTCCAAAAATAGATTCTAAAATATTTAGTAAGGTTTATTGTGTAAATCAAAATTTAACTAATATTATTAGTAAAGAATAAAGATTCGAGAATATATTTTATTTTGGCATTTTTTTTTTTTGAGAATATATAGCAATGTAGCATCATTACATGATATTATTTTTAGCGTGTTTTACAAAAACATATAATATATATATATATATATATATATATTTATTTATTTATTTTTTTCCAAAAAAACTCCTTCCATTAGTTATAAAATTTTACAAATGAGGCGATTATGTACAAATCCCTAAAGGGATGCGATAGTTCCATCTAATGTGGAAGCCCACTGACTCAAGAAAGGGAGAGGACGACCATTGTTGGATGAAGGCTATGCGTTGTCTTTCACCTCCCTCGGAGCCACCTTTAAGGCCATCATATTGGCTCTTCAGAGTGGCTACAATTTCACTCCATATCTCTTGCAGTAACCTTGTTGGATGAGTGGTTTGGTTGGAGAAGACTCGCCTACATCGTTGTTTCCATAGAATCCAAAGGGTTATTGGGCTGACCAATTCCAACACCTCTTGAGATTTGTCATTAAGAGGAAAATAGTGGACATTGTCGCTGGAGGAGAAAATAACCTCTTGTGCTTTTATCACCAAAGTCATCCCCTCCTCCTGATGCTCGTATCGGCCAATTGCAGCCTGTCATGATAGCCAACATATATTTCCCCACTTGATTGAACCTTGCACCTGGCATAATTGCAACAAGCGGCCAACCCCCCGCCATGTTCTATGGGATGTTGGGCAGTCCCACAGAGCGTGTCGTATGGATTCTACTGCATGTGGGCACTCTACACAATTAGGAGAGTTAAGGTTCCCATGTTGCCATGTTCCCACCGGTAGGGACTTATGTATTAACAACCATTGGAAAGTGGTAATTCGCCTCGCGTGTTGTTGCTTCCAGATTTTTTGCCAAAACTTGGTGATTATTGCGGAGGGAACTTGAAATGTGTACCAGACCTTTGCAGCAGCCGGTTCTCAGGCGGCTTGAGCAGCTAGAATGTGGCGACCCAATCTAGTTGTGAATTGGAAGAAAGGGATGGGTTTGCTTCCTTGCACCGCATAGGGATCACGCCATGTCCATTGCAAAGGGTCCCAACTGACCTTACGCAGCCATGTGTTTTCATGAGTACATATATGCCAATCGGGTTGTACTTTGATCGGATCAGGATCTACAATCCATTTATGACCAGTGTACGCGAGTACTCGAATGGCATTATTCTGTGTGGGTGTCGCAGTGTCTCTCACTTCATGGCCTTCGAGCATGTCTGGTGATCCCCTACCTCTCGGGATCAAAGAGCCCTCCTCCTCGTGGCCTATCCATTTCTCCATTGTTGTCCTTTGAATAGCAGAGTCCCTAATCAGTAACACGTTAATGATTTCCGATCTCATAGTCCATCCGCCCCTGATTCCATGGAGTATGTTCGCTTGATCTTGTAGTGGCATTGACATAAACCGTCGCCAACATTCAATACTTTTGCCTGGACCTTCTGCAATGTATCCCCATGACAACCCCTTACGTGATCCTAGTAGTTGATTAGATTCATCCTTGAGACATGGGTTCCATAGGATACGTTGACTGAGCCAGGCAGGTTCGGATCTCGGTTGATCACACTGGAGCCCCCGACGAATGTCACACCATGCCTTCCACATGGATGCACTGAATCTATCCTCCAAATGGCGGGAGAAACTAGGTTTGAGATCCATGTTTAGAATCCATCCTATTTGGGGGGCCCAATCGACCCCTTTTCGTGGCTTAAAGTAAGCGAAACGTAATCTCAGTAGCATTTTCCAACAATCATTTCCTGGTTGGAGTCCGCGCACCACAAATTTGGCAAGTAAGGCTTTCGATTGTGAAAGGGGATCAATAAGACCCAATCCCCCTCTTGACTTAGGCGTTGTGAGTATAGGCCACGCCACCTTGGCGCGAGCTACATGGTCTTCCTTACCAGACCAAATGTAGTTGCGGACCAGTCGTTGAATCTAATGTATACTTTCGTTGGAGATTGTCCAGCGTGATAGACTGTACCAT